>NC_071103.1:30622000-30925000 GCF_024256425.1 Clarias gariepinus
AGCTGCCCTTCTCAATAATAGGGAGGCAATCATGAGGAATTTCACAGGGTTATCTTCGTCCTCAAGGACAAAAGAAAGGAAACAATATGAAGGAAACAAATCACTTAGGCACCAGCTAAACAGACAACAACAGACGTCCAGGGACGAATGAATGCTGTAGATCTTTATATAGGCTCTCACGTGATCAGCAATAAATTCGCTCCATTTTCTTATTTTCAATGCATGAATCTTGTAATCATGTAGGTGACTATAACCTTTTGTCACGCAAATATAATATATATACTTTTTGATATATGAATATATTAATATATATAAATAATTTGGAATAACATCATACTGTGCAATATATTGAGTGCGGTGGCGTAGTGTTTCGCACTGTAGCCTTGCACCTCCAGGGTCGATGGGGCAAGTGCTGCCAGATTTTGAAGAAAGAAAACTGGAATGAGTGAAGATCTTAAAAGGAATATTAATATAGGAATACAAAATACAAGTCTAACACATTGAGATAAAATCTAAAATTATCATTAAAAGATATGGTAAAAAATACATGTATAATATAGTAATAAATTTATTGTTCTGAAACTGTTCATGGCGAATTACTGTAGATACATCTTAAGAAATATGACTTACTAACTGCTAAAAATTGCTTAACATCTTAATTTAATAACAGTAAACTTAGTACTGTACATAGGTAAGATGAGTGACAAATAAACTGCCTGGCCAAACAAGTCACCATTTCAGGAGTGTCAAAGTATTGGGCTACATCAAGCAAAGAAAACAACTAAGGAGATTTGAAATTACTGGAACTGCTTCAAGAACCCTTCAACATACTGTATTATCCTTTGGCGTAAAGTATTTGAGTAAATGGACTTCGTTACTGTACTTAAGTATTTTTTTGGCTACTTTGTACTTGTACTGAGTATTAAAAATATAAGCAACTTTTACTCTCTAATCTACGGTGGCCATAAAGTGCAAAAAAATTTTGTTGTGAAAACAAAATAACAAAACCCAAAACAAAATAACAAATTCAAAACCAAATTAACAAAACGGAAAACAAAATGACTAATATCTGACTGGCCAAGAAGTGCAATACAAATTAACAAAACGGAAAACAAATTAAAAACCAAATAACAAAACCCCAAACTATTTTTTTTTTAGGGGGGGGTTGTGGTTTTGTTTTTGGTTGTTATTTTGTTTTCCGTTTTGTTAATTTGTATTGCACTTCTCGGCCAGTCAGATACAAACCGGAAAAGGTAGGTATAGTTTGCGAATGAAATGCTTACCGCTGATTGGACGAAACATCTGTCACTCAAGATATACAGGAAGTAGGAACTTGTTTCTTGATCTTTGTTTCTTGTGTGTTCTGCTTCACTTTAAACTATGATGGCTGTGAAGTGCAAAAAATTAACAAAACTGACTTTAGGGCCACCGTAAGAACGGCATATTTGAAACCACAATAATGTTTGCATATTCATACACACACAAATCTACCGCTACTACAGTACTTCCTGTACTAGCACTTCCTGTACTAGCACTTCTTGGCCAGTCAGATATTAGTCATTTTGTTTTCCGTTTTGTTAATTTGGTTTTGAATTTGTTATTTTGTTTTGGTTTTAGTTATTTTGTTTTTAGTTTTGTTAATTTGTTTTGCACTTCATGGCCACCGTACTAATCGACTACATTTTTGATTGAATTGTGTACTCTTTACTCCAGTAAATTTGAATGGACACTTACCGTTACTCATTACATTGTAATTGTGCGTGACAAGTAGGCATCTTTATCAGCCATGGCTAATTGCTTGGGCCAAAGAGGCGGTATCACTCCTCTACCTTCATCTGCTGCTTGCGAGCGACTTTTTAGCAGTGCTGGCCTCATTTTCAGTACAAAAAGAGGTAGAATAAGTTGCAAGAACTTTGAAAACCAGCTTTTGTTGAAGTTGAATTAAAATATTGCCCCCTCTGAGACTGAGAGGTAACTCAAGTCAAAGTCCGCTCTGAATTTATTTATTTATTTATTTTGTCCATTGTAGACTGAAATGTATTTATTTATTTTTTTGTGTGTGGGGGGGGGGGATCTTTTACTTGTGCCTTTTTTGAACATTTGAGTTTGACTGACTTTTGTTCTGCCATTTTGAAATATTGAAGTGTTCAATTTCATATCTATATTGAGAAATAAAATCTCATAAATAAACTTTCTTGTTTTTCACATTTCTTGGTGTTCTTTGAGCCTACATTCAGTATGAGTAAAATACTTAAGTTCTTTTAAAATAGGATACCTTTTTTTTTTTTTTTTAACTTTTAAAGACTTTTACTCAAGTCTTATTGGAATTGGTGACTTGTACTTTGTAATGGAGTCATTTTTACAGTATGGTATCTGTACTTATACTCAAGTATGGTTTTCAGATACTCTTTACACCTCTGGTATTATTAAAACCTGGAACGATAGTGCAATCAAACTTTGTGGAAGAAATGTGGCTGGGGAAAAAAATCATGAATGGAGACTACTTAAACACTTAAAAACCTATGCTTATTGCTATAGCTATGTTTATTGATGAAAGTAAGAACATTTCTATACCCACAATGATTAGGACTAAACAACTTTGTGGCTATAATAAACCACTTGTTTATGATGCTAATCAGGAAAAAGGCTTAAATTTGCTAGGCAGCATAAAGCTTGGATTTTGGAGCAACGGAAAAAGATCATGTGGTCTGATGAGCCAGATTGACCTTATTCCAGAGTGATGGGTGTGTCAGGGTATGAAGTAAAGCTTATGAAATGATCATGCATAGTGGCCACTGTACAAACCTCTGGAGTCCGTATGTGTTATGATCTGGGGTTGCTTTAATTGCTCAGGTCTAGCCTCAGCAACATTATGTGGCAATAAAATGAAGTCAGCTGATGACCTGAAAACCGGAAAAGGTAGGTATAGTTTGCGAATGAAATGCTTACCGCTGATTGGATGAAACATCTGTCACTCAAGATATACAGGAAGTAGGAACTTGTTTCTTGATCTTTGTTTCTTGTGTGTTCTGCTTCACTTTAAAGTATGATGGCTGTGAAGTGCAAAAAATTAACAAAACTGACTTTAGGGTCACCGTAAGAACGGCATATTTGAAACCACAATAATGTTTGCATATTCATACACACACAAATCTACCGCTACTACAGTACTTCCTGTACTAGCACTCCTCGGCCAGTCAGATATTAGTCATTTTGTTTTCCGTTTTGTTAATTTGGTTTTAAATTTGTTATTTTGTTTTTAGTTTTGTTAATTTGTTTTGCACTTCATGGCCACCGTACTAATTGACTACATTTTTGATTGAATTGTGTACTGATGTACTGACTGACCAAGTAATCACATTTATGGAGTTTCTTATTGCCTGATAGCACAGGCATATTCATGGACTCAAATTGTGAAAGAGTGGTTCTGGGAGCATGAGGAATTATTTTCACCCATGAATTGGCCAAATATTGTGTATGAAATCTTAGAGGCCAGACAGTGTATAAAGCTGGATCTGCCAGCATGTCCTTAATTTTTTTCCTTTCTATGTCTCAAGAATATTTTGAATTAATTTTGGGCATTTGTTTAGTACATTTAATAGGTTCATCAGAAGCTATCGATTTTTAAACTAAAAAATATTAAACATGTTCAGCAAAGGAAGAGATGGCATTATTTTAAAACACACAATCAGAACAGAACTAACTGCTTACAGTACAGATATTGTGTAATACAAAAGCAGAAGATGCCTCAGAGAACTGTAACCTACACTGCTACATTTGTTTCCAGTGCTAACAAATGTCACACGTCAGTTAGGGTATACAAAGGATTCCTAAACGATCTAAAATTGCCATACCATGTGTTAATGCAAATCAAGTGACACGATGACCTGCTTTACGACCAACAATAGACAGCCATCTTTTAAGATGTTCAAATGGCTGTGTTGGTGACCTTGAACAGAGGGAGTGCTGACTACTTGAGGGGCCTGCACAGCTGAGAATGGACCTCTTACGTGCTACTATTGTATTCAAAATGGAACGTTCCAGGAGGTCGGGGGCTAGGGTAAATAGTGTGAGGGTGTTAGTCCTCGGCATCTTCAAGAAGTCACAGGTCCTTACAATAGTATGTTAGCACCTGCTAGGGGTTTTCAAAATGTATATGACGTCCTGGCAGCATTGTTGGCCTCTGACTTTGAGAACAATAAATATATTTGGGTTTTTTTTGGACAATGCTTTTCTTTGTACTAAGCGTTTAGTAATTGAAACTGGGTTCATTTTTTTATATAGTTATTAATTTAATTATGTTAAACAACAAATAATTAATTAATGCTAATTAAAGATACACAGTCCATTTAAGACAGACATAGTCTGATTTCAGATATTATAGTAGTAATCTTTTTTTTTTTACTTATCTTTCATTAATTTTTCTGAAATTATAAAAAGATCAGGATAAGTAACGCCCCGTTTCAATATTCCTCATAAGCTTGTGACCTTGCTCTCCATGACTTTTATGCCTGCTGATAAACAAAATGAATTCAATATGCATACACTTTTCATATAAATTTCATTTGCATTTCTCACCCATTCACTATCATCACTCAGAAGTAATAACTCCATCCTTAATGACCATCTTTCACATTCAGTCCAACTATGCCCTGTACTCTAAAAAGGACTACATGCTTATTCCATGCGTAATACCTGCATCATAATCATCACTTCTAAACAGAAACAAACTAACCAATAACTTATTAATGAGTCACTCTACATAAACACTCCAATAAAAAATATTACAAAGGTATTAAAAACATTTTTTAAAGTCATCACATTAGGATAATACCAGGATGGTTTTTTTTTTTTGTTGTTGTAGTTTTAAGATAATTAAACAATTAAATAGAGAGCAAAATAAGCACTTGAAACATTAACAGCTGTGGCACCTATCTCTTGTGAAAATATGCACAGTACAATAAAATAATGCACGTCCAATGAGGACAGAAACCCAAGCCAAATATGATGCTAAAAATGTGACTACTCTAATTATCATATAAAATTATAAGCAGCTAAAAAAAAGTCAATATAATAGTACATACTTGAACAACTGGAATTGAGAAAAATAGCCAACATTAAGAAGACAATCAAATTGGAGCTTATTCTTTCAGTGTTATTCTTTTTTTATATTTAACCTGTCATAACATCGTAAAAGGAGCTTCTAGCTAGGGTGGTGGTAATGATGTTACAAGAGAAATCTGTTACTACCTTCTTGAAACCTGTTGCTAACAAATACCATATATGCCAATCCCTTGGTAACCTCCTCCAACCAACCAGGGTGGAAACAAGGGGGATGTTCATCTTCAAATTAGCTGAACTATTGTTGTTCATCCGTCTATGACCTTTTTAGGATGATTGGTTCCCTTTAAAAAGGGGGCACAGATTCTACCAGAGAGACACCACTCTACTGCTTGAAGGTAAGTACTGTAGAGAAGACAAGGTCCTAGCAGGAGAATGCAGCTTCTTGTGGAGCAATACAATACAATACAATACAATACCATACCTAACTACTTTAGTTTATTTTATTTAAATAACACTGGGCATTAGCAGATTTATGATGATCTTGTATATCGTAGGCCTGGAATGTAGCGTTATCATCATTTAATTATATCCAAATTTTTAATCCAAATTTTAAATGTGTGATAAGAAGAAAGAATTGTATAAAATAATACATGTACCAATTCTTCCTTCTATTGTTAGCATAACATCAACTTGGCGGAACAAAAAAAGAACTTGAAGGCTTAAAAGCAGGCAGGACAGTCTCTAGACTTCAGGATGGGTGATGCATTAATGGAAGAGTTTGGCCCTGCAGCACCTTTTCTGCGCAAGTCAGACAGGGAGCGTCTGGAGGCCCAGACACGCCCTTTTGACATAAAAAGAGAATGCTTTGTGGCGGATCCTGAAGTTGAGTATGTCAAGGGCTCAATCACCAGTCGCGATGGAGACAAAGTCACTGTCAACACTGAGTTTGGGAAGGTAGAGCTCTGAGTCCAAAAGAAACTAGTAAACAACCATTTTGGCAGTTGTTCAATGGTTTAAGTCATTTTTTCCCTATTTCACAGACTGTTACTGTAAAGGAGTGCGATGTTCACCCTCAAAACCCGCCAAAGTTCGATAAAATCGAGGACATGGCGATGTTCACCTTCCTGCATGAACCTGCTGTGCTGTTTAACCTCAAAGAGCGTTACGCAGCCTGGATGATCTACGTGAGTAAAAATTTTATATGACACCTATAGATTAATAATAATAGAGATGTTAATAATAATGATGTTTATTCTATCCTTACATTTCTCTTTCAGACCTACTCAGGACTTTTCTGTGTAACTGTCAACCCCTACAAGTGGCTGCCAGTGTACAACCAGGAAGTTGTTGTTGCCTACAGAGGCAAGAAGAGGAGTGAAGCTCCTCCTCATATCTTCTCCATTTCTGATAATGCCTACCAGTACATGCTTGCAGGTAAACTAAATGGGTTGTACTGTACAGTAATACCATTCAGGTTTAAGATGTGCACAATTGTGGATTTAAAAATGTCTAACTTTTTTTTATATATATATTTTTTTAAATGCAGATAGAGAGAACCAGTCAATCCTTATCACGTAAGTTGAAAACATACCTCAATGTTTAAAAGCACTTACAACACAATTAATGTTTATTGATGAACATATGACTTAATTCTCATCACTAGTGGAGAATCCGGTGCAGGAAAGACTGTGAACACCAAGAGAGTCATCCAGTACTTTGCTAGCATTGCAGCAACATCAGGAAAGAAAGATGCATCTTCAGAGAAAAAGGTTAATAAGTCATTTCATTAAGACAATAATTTACACACACTTGCCCTAATCATAAAGTCATTTAATGCATACGATCACTTTTTAGGGTACCTTGGAGGATCAAATCATCCAGTGTAACCCAGCTCTGGAGGCCTTTGGTAACGCCAAGACCATCAGAAATGACAACTCATCTCGTTTTGTAAGTTTAATTTATACTGATTTCTAGCTATTATGTAAAAATATAGGTAATATGTAAAACTTATATGATCTTATTCACACACAGGGTAAATTCATCCGTATTCACTTCGGTGTCAGTGGAAAATTGTCCTCTGCCGACATTGAGACATGTAAGTACAACATAATTTATATAAATCTTTATAAAGTCCAAAGAAATGTTCATGAAATTATAGATTTTAACATATAAATTTCTATTTAGATCTACTGGAAAAGTCTCGTGTGACCTTCCAGCTCAAGGCTGAGAGAGACTACCACATCTTCTACCAGATTCTGTCTCAGAGGAAACCAGAGTTGTTGGGTGAGTGCAAGTTTCTGCCTACGCTACAAAGTACCATGCTTGATATAGGAATAACAAGAAATGTTTGTTGTTGCTGGGTCATGAATCAATTCCAGCAGTTAAAAGTTTTATTGGTAAAAAGTGTATTTAGAAAATGAGTTAAATAACATGGGAGAAAAAAAGTCTTGCTGATATAAACAGTGGTGCATGCAATACATGGAGATGAATATGTAAATGCAATTTTTTGTTAATTTTACAGAAATGTTGCTCATCACCAACAACCCTTACGACTATGCCTACATCTCCCAAGGAGAGACACAAGTGGCCTCAATTAATGATGCTGAAGAGCTTATTGCTACTGATGTACATACATTCTTCTAAAATTCTAAAATTTTAATAGTATAAGCACTTTAATTATACTTTTCTATACATTATGCAACATATAATACTCTGCATTTGGTCTACAGGAAGCTTTTGATGTGCTGGGCTTTACCCAAGAAGAGAAGAATGGCATCTATAAGCTGACTGGTGCCATCATGCACTTTGGTAACATGAAGTTCAAGCAAAAGCAAAGAGAGGAGCAGGCTGAGGCTGACGGCACTGAGGGTCAGTCTTTATGACCTTAAGACAATATTATTGGGTAGTGGTGGGTATAGCAATACATGCTGTATTAAATAATTTGCAATACATTATGTCACAATATCTTCATTATCTAAACAGATGCTGACAAAGTCGCATATCTGATGGGCATGAACTCTGCCGACCTGATTAAGGGTTTGTGCCACCCAAGAGTCAAAGTCGGAAATGAATGGGTCACTAAGGGACAGAATGTCCAACAGGTAACAACATTTTTTTCCTTCTATTTTACTGTATAACTTACCGTTTCTTATGATGTAGTCATTGCCCATTTTAATATGACTATTATTTTTAGGTGTACTATGCAATTGGTGCTCTTTCAAAATCAGTATATGAGAAGATGTTCCTCTGGATGGTTGTGCGAATTAATCAATCTCTGGACACCAAGCAGCCTCGCCAGTACTTTATCGGTGTGCTGGATATCGCTGGCTTTGAGATCTTTGATGTACGTGATAATCAGTACTGCTTTTAAATTTTCATTCATATTGCTGGTACTTTTATGTATATTTTGGGCTTCATTCATGTCAATGTATTTCTACTGCAGTTCAACACCTTTGAGCAGTTGTGCATCAACTTCACTAATGAGAAGTTGCAGCAGTTTTTCAACCATCACATGTTTGTGCTGGAGCAAGAAGAATACAAGAAAGAGGGCATTGAATGGGAGTTCATCGACTTCGGCATGGATTTGCAGGCTTGCATTGAGCTTATTGAAAAGGTAAGCCAATATAATGTATGTATGTATGTAAATATGTACATAACAAAAAATTACTTCATATTTGAGGAAAATAATGACCACTTCCTGTTTGAATTTCAGCCCATGGGTATCATGTCAATCCTTGAAGAGGAGTGCATGTTCCCCAAGGCCAGTGATGCCACATTTAAAGCTAAGCTTTATGACAATCACTTGGGCAAATCTGGTAACTTCCAGAAGCCCAGGATTGTGAAGGGTAGACCAGAGGCCCACTTTGCCCTGGTTCATTATGCTGGCACTGTTGACTACAACATTAACAACTGGCTGGTGAAGAATAAGGATCCACTCAATGAAACTGTAGTAGGACTTTACCAAAAGTCTACTCTTAAGCTGTTATCCAATCTGTTTGCTGGTTATGCTGGAGCTGACTCAGGTAAGGGTTTTTGCAAAAAAATAAATGGTTAGAACAAATGTAAAGTTTCTGTCATGGGGCCAGATGTGATCTCAAATGAGAATACAATGTCTGCCAGTGACTGTCTCAGTGGTGGGAGGAATACATACTAGGGAGCAATCACAATGTGAATAAGACTTGTGAAGTTGGAGCATAAAAAGTTATTAACAGCGTAAGCATATATTTGTGCCACAAAAGCAGATATAACATTATATGCAGTCCAAACTGACAATATATTTAGCATGTTTAAAAAAAAAAAATTTGGCCACAAGACTAGGGATATCAGGAAAACTTAAATATCTGAAAGGGAAAGGAAAGCTAATATATTTTAACTTAAATTTCTGATGATATACTTGCTTTTTTTAAATAGCTGATTCTGGTGGAAAGGGAGGCAAAGGTGGAAAAAAGAAGGGTTCTTCATTCCAGACTGTGTCTGCTCTCCATCGCGTGAGTTGTTAACCACTGCTTACACTATAGTGCAGAAAATATATGCAGTAATCCAACCTAAACTTCCTGTGATGGCTTCTACAGGAGAACTTGAACAAGTTGATGACAAATTTAAAATCCACACACCCACACTTTGTCCGCTGCCTCATCCCCAATGAGACCAAGACTCCTGGGGCTATGGAGAATCCTCTTGTGATGCACCAACTGCGCTGTAACGGTGTACTGGAAGGCATCAGGATCTGCAGAAAGGGCTTCCCCAACAGGATCTTGTATGGTGACTTTAGACAGCGGTGAGTTGTATTATTGTAATATATACCGTTTTAACAACATAAAAACCCTATATTTATTCAAGATCCCTATTCATTCCTAATTCCCCTGCAGTTACCGTATCCTGAATCCAGCTGCTATCCCTGAGGGGCAGTTTATTGATAACAAGAAAGGTGCAGAGAAGCTGCTTGGCTCTCTAGACATTGATCACAACCAGTATAAACTGGGACACACAAAGGTTTAGTATACGACTTTCAAAAATTTAAACTTTAAATAAGAAACTTTTAATAACTTTAAAGAACCTCCTTTTTAATCTGATACATAATCTATGTACTGACTTCTGTGTAGGTATTCTTCAAGGCTGGTCTTCTGGGTACTCTAGAGGAGATGCGAGATGACCGCCTTGCACTCATTCTCACTGGTATTCAGGCCAGGGCTCGTGGCCTTCTTTCAAGGATTGAATTTCAGAAGATTGTCGAGAGGAGGTAGGTTACACCTGCCATTTAATATAGTTTATTTTTTAATATTTAAAAAACATATATTTATTGATAATTAATTTCTGTAGGGATGCTTTGCTGGTAATCCAGTGGAATATCCGTGCTTTTATGGGTGTCAAGAATTGGCCCTGGATGAAGCTGTACTTCAAGATTAAACCTCTGCTGAGGTCAGCTGAAGCTGAGAAAGAAATGGCCAACATGAAAGAAGAATTCATGAAGTTGAAGGAGGCCTATGCTAAATCTGAAGCCCGCAAGAAAGAACTAGAAGAGAAGATGGTCACTCTTCTACAAGAGAAGAATGACTTACAGCTCCAAGTCCAATCCGTATGTTCTGTGTAAAAATAATCAAATATATCAAATATAACAAATCTTAGCATTTATGTTCTCATTTCTAGGCAGTGTTTCATAACATTATTTGTTTCACTGGCACAATAACTTGTCTTCCCACCTTTTAAACTTGACTTGTAGGAACAAGATAATCTTGCAGATGCTGAGGAGCGATGTGAAGGTCTAATAAAGAACAAGATCCAACTTGAAGCAAAATGCAAAGAGTTGACTGAGAGACTGGAAGATGAAGAGGAAATGAATTCTGAGTTGGTTGCAAAAAAGAGAAAGCTTGAGGATGAATGCTCTGAGCTGAAGAAAGACATTGATGATCTGGAGCTTACTCTGGCCAAAGTGGAGAAGGAAAAACATGCCACTGAGAACAAGGTAATCTACATTACATTAATTCAGCTTGTTGATGGTAGAAGCATGCACTGTTTTCAAGTACTGAAGCACTGTTACATTTTAGGTTAAAAACCTGACTGAGGAAATGGCAGCTTTGGATGAAATCATTGCCAGACTGACCAAGGAGAAAAAAGCTCTCCAGGAAGCTCACCAGCAAACACTGGATGATCTGCAGAGTGAGGAGGACAAAGTCAACACTCTGACCAAAGCCAAAGCTAAACTGGAGCAGCAAGTTGATGATGTAGGTAGCCTAGATGCTATATAAACTTATTTTCACAGATGTTTACAAAAAATAATCAATTATCTTAATTTTTCTTTTATTTATGACACTCTCCAGCTTGAAGGCTCTCTCGAGCAAGAAAAGAAAATTCGAATGGATCTTGAGCGAATTAAGAGAAAACTTGAGGGTGACTTGAAGTTGACTCAAGAGAATGTCATGGATCTGGAAAATGACAAGCAGCAAATGGAGGAGAGACTTAAAAAGTATGAATTCAAATATAGAATCTGAAATTAAAAACATGTATTTGGCAGAATATCTAAAATATCAATTTGCCTTTACAGAAAAGATTTTGAGATCAGCCAGCTTAACAGTAAGATTGAGGATGAGCAAGCACTGGGAGCACAACTCCAGAAGAAACTGAAGGAGTTGCAAGTAATTGAAGGAATCTTTATCTTTATATATTTACAAATATACTAAATTAGTAATTTAAAAATAACAATGTTCTGGAAATAGGCTCGTATTGAAGAACTGGAAGAAGAGCTAGAGGCTGAGAGAGCTGCCCGTGCCAAGGTCGAGAAACAAAGGGCAGATTTGGCACGAGAGCTGGAGGAGATCAGCGAGAGGCTGGAGGAGGCTGGTGGTGCCACTTCTGCCCAGATTGAAATGAATAAGAAGAGAGAGGCTGAGTTCCAGAAACTGCGCAGAGACCTCGAAGAGGCCACTCTGCAACATGAGGCCACTGCAGCAACTCTTAGAAAGAAACATGCTGACAGTGTGGCAGACCTGGGAGAGCAGATTGACAACCTTCAGAGAGTGAAGCAGAAGCTTGAGAAGGAGAAGAGTGAACTGAGACTGGAGCTGGATGATGTGGTCTCCAACATGGAGCAGATTGTTAAATCCAAGGTAACAATAAATACTTATGCACAGTGTATACAAAAATGTTCATTCCTCCTTTAAGAAGAGCACATTGTGTCTTAACAAAATGTCTTAAATTTTTAGGCAAACCTGGAGAAAATGTGTAGAACTCTGGAGGATCAAATGAGTGAATTCAGAACCAAAGCTGAGGAAGGCCAGCGGACAATCAATGATTTTTCAATGCACAAGGCAAAGCTTCAGACTGAAAACGGTAAGCCTATTGGCAACCAAAAATGAATCATTATCCATTCAGTGAATCTTAGACCTGGTCTTATTATTTCAGGTGAGCTTGCCAGACAACTGGAAGAAAAGGATTCATTGGTTTCTCAGCTGACAAGAGGGAAACAGTCTTTTACCCAGCAGCTTGAGGATCTCAAGAGACAGCTGGAGGAGGAAGTCAAGGTCATTTTAATACTCAATAATTAAAAGTTTAAACCACCAGAAAAACAAACAAACAAAAAAACAAATAAAACCTACTTGATAATAATGCTTTGAACTGAATTTCGTTCCAGGCTAAGAATGCCCTGGCCCATGCAGTGCAGTCAGCTCGTCATGATTCTGACCTGCTCAGAGAGCAGTATGAGGAGGAGCAGGAGGCTAAGGCTGAGCTACAGCGCAGTCTCTCCAAAGCAAACTCTGAGGTAGCTCAGTGGAGGACCAAGTATGAAACTGATGCTATCCAGAGAACAGAAGAGCTGGAGGATGCGAAGTTAGTGCCTTGTACATGATAACATACAACACAATCAAAGACATTAATACTTTAGTTTGGAAAATTTCATACCTTAAAAAAAATGGTTTGTGAGGTAGTATATACTGTATGTATACTAATTCAACATGTTTATGTAAATCAGGAAAAAACTTGCTCAGCGTCTGCAAGATGCAGAAGAAGCTGTGGAAGCTGTCAATGCCAAGTGCTCCTCTCTGGAAAAGACCAAACACAGACTGCAGAATGAGATTGAAGACCTCATGGTCGATGTGGAAAGGTCCAATGCTGCTGCTGCTGTTTTGGACAAGAAGCAAAGAAACTTTGACAAGGTTTGATAATAAACACACTGATATTAGTTCAATATTGTAATAATTCCGTTAAAACTTGGTATCAAATCCAAATTTCATTTGTTCATTTATTAAGTACAATGTACTATAAGCTAACATTTTGCTGTTTGCACTAGTAATGCTTGTTAAAATCTGGTCATTTGCAAATTAATTAAATTAAATCTAATCTTTACATAAGAAAATATATTCTTATTGTCTACTTTAGCTTTACATAAACGTTTGCTCAAGTAGTAGATGTATGTCTTTGTTCAATTTCTGCAGGTCTTGGCTGAGTGGAAGCAAAAGTATGAGGAGTCCCAATCTGAGTTGGAAAGCACTCAGAAAGAGGCCAGATCTCTAAGCACTGAGCTCTTCAAACTGAAGAATTCCTATGAGGAGTCTCTGGACCATTTGGAGACCATGAAGAGGGAAAACAAGAACCTCCAAGGTGGCTATTACTTCATCGTTCAAAAACATTAACTGCTTTTCAGATTGCGTGTTAATCAAATGTTTTCTATTAAACAGAGGAAATTTCTGATATTACTGAACAACTTGGTGAAAGTGGGAAGAGTATTCATGAGCTGGAAAAAATAAGGAAGCAGTTGGAGCAGGAAAAGGCTGAGATCCAAGCCGCTCTTGAAGAAGCTGAGGTGAATTTTAAAAAATGGTCACATTCCATTATTATACGATCCTGCACTTTTAAAACAAAACATAAGGAGGGTAAATCAAAAGAGATTTGGTTTGAATTTAAGGACATTTGGAATAATGTTAATTAACATTGTTATTTGTTACTAACAGGCATCTCTTGAGCATGAAGAGGGCAAAATCCTTAGATCGCAACTGGAGTTCAACCAGGTGAAGGCTGACATTGAACGTAAGCTGTCTGAAAAGGATGAGGAAATGGAGCAGGCCAAGAGAAACCAGCAAAGAGTGGTGGACACCCTGCAAAGCTCTCTAGAGGCTGAGACTCGCAGCAGAAATGAAGCCCTGAGAGTGAAGAAGAAGATGGAAGGAGACTTAAATGAAATGGAGATCCAGCTCAGCCAGGCTAACAGGCAGGCTGCAGAGGCCCAGAAACAACTGAAGAGTGTTCATGGACATTTGAAGGTATAACAAATTATGATCTGGATCATTCCAAAATAAAATGATCTGGAATTAATGATGGTTTCTAAGCAACACAGTATACAAACATTTTATCTCTACTCTACAGGATTCTCAACTGCAGCTTGACGATGCTCTCCGTGCTAATGATGATCTCAAGGAGAACATTGCTATTGTGGACAGACGCAACAATCTGCTGCAGGCTGAACTGGATGAACTGAGATCCCTGGTAGAGCAGACCGAGAGAGGCCGCAAACTGGCTGAGCAAGAATTGCTGGATGTCAGTGAGAGGGTTCAGCTACTGCACTCTCAGGTAAGATATGGATTCCTATTTTCATTTACATTGTAGATTTGGTGGAATATGACCTATGGGATGTTTAAACTAACACTTTATATCTGTAGAACACTAGCTTGCTGAACCAGAAGAAGAAACTAGAGACAGACACCTCCCAGCTGCAGACTGAGGTAGAGGAGGCTGTCCAAGAGTGCAGGAATGCTGAGGAAAAAGCCAAAAAGGCCATCACTGATGCTGCCATGATGGCAGAAGAGCTAAAGAAGGAGCAGGACACCAGTGCTCACCTGGAGCGCATGAAGAAGAACATGGAGCAGACAATAAAAGACCTCCAGCATCGTCTGGATGAAGCTGAGCAAATTGCCATGAAAGGTGGCAAGAAGCAGGTCCAGAAACTGGAGGCCAGGGTATATTCATTTCTATTCATTACTTTATCTTCAAACTGATGTTACTATAAATCATCTACTTGTTACATCAATTACATTTGTTTTCATAAATATTTTAGGTCAGAGATCTGGAAGGTGAAGTGGAGATGGAACAAAGAAAAGCTAGTGAATCAATTAAGGGTGTTCGTAAATATGAGCGGCGTATTAAGGAGCTGACCTACCAGGTTATTTCCTTTATTATTAAAGTTCAATTTGCACTCTCTAATAATATTTTAACAAAGAAAAATGGCATATTCATATGTTCCTGCTTTTTGTTCTGTAGACTGAGGAGGACCGTAAGAATCTGGCCCGTCTGCAGGACTTGGTGGACAAACTTCAGCTGAAGGTCAAGTCCTACAAGAGAACTGCTGAGGAGGCTGTAAGTTCATTGCTCAAACAATCCACTTTTTTTTTTTTAATTTACAGTTTGTTTTGTATTTGTCATTTACTGTGTTTTTAATTTTAAGGAGGAGCAAGCTAATGCCAATCTTGGGAAGTTCCGCAAACTGCAGCATGAGCTAGATGAGGCTGAGGAAAGAGCAGATATTGCAGAGTCTCAGGTTAACAAGTTGAGAGCTAAGAGCCGTGACACTGGTTCCAAGGCAAGTAAACAAGTTTAAGTTGTAAGCAATAGCACCTGAAAAACAAAGTCTGTTTAATTAAGAAGGACAAATTCTCTTCTCTGTTACAGAAAGGACATGATGAAGAGTGAACCTTCCTGTATAAGTATTTGCAGAGTTTTTGATCATATTTCCATTAACACTCTGAGAAAAAATAAATAAAAGCACCTTAAATCCCAAACATCTTTGACAGTGTGCATTTTTCTACTGTAAGTTAAAATAATTGCCCTTATACCAGCTAAAGTGTATAAAGTATATTGATTTGAAAAAGCATATTAATTCAGTAAAATTAATAAATGATACAAAAAAAACGATATATTTTTGCCATTATAGTAAACATGCAAACAGTGTGTAAAGTTGCTGCATATATTTTAGCATTCTTGTTTCATGACACATAAGGGTGGTTTATTTATAAAACGGTGAGGAATATTCAATCAAATCAGTTTGATTTCTTTTATACAGCACAGTGACGGTTTTTAACACAAACTTTTTTTGTATCTTCTAAGTCATAAGTCAAAGATTTTAAGTAATTTTTGGCCTAATTAATCAAAAGTATCAACAATGAACCAGACCTAGAACCCTAAACCTAACCAATGTCTGACAATACATGATAGCTTCAGATTTCCAATTTCTAACTGGGACCAACAAACCTATGTGTCCAAGTTATTCGTCATCAGGCCTGTTAAAAAAAAAAAAAAAGCCTACGCATGGCTCCTTCTCCACTGCATAAACAGATTTAGTGTTCCCGAACTGCAATTTTCTCAGCAGGAAAACCTTATTTATTTATTAATTATTTATTATATTTGCAGATATACAGTATAACTAAGACCATATATAACATAATTTAAGAACAATTTCTGTAGTTCTACCTAATTGTTTATGGCTAATGTAAGCTATTCAGCTTCCAACTACAATTTGTAAATAAATCTAGCTAAGTGCGTGTACTGTAGGCAACAATAGATATCTGCTGTCTAGCATTATTGTGCTAGTTCATTGTAATAAATGTAAGAACTGATCAACAGTTAACGATCAACTTTAACAATATTGCAGTAAGAAGGAGATATCTAAAATTCTTATTGAAATAAATGCTGTAAAAACTTCTAGCTTGTTTATTTTCAGTGTTGATACTGTCAAATATCATTAGTTTAGTTGAGTTTTAGTTTAACTTAAGGAGTTATTTTAACTGTATGTCAAAGTAAAATTTGTGAAATTGTAAATAGCACTTGCAGGTTAATTGATAAAAAGAGCAAACGTGTTTTCCATTGATACTTTACAAATGGTTTATGACTCCCCAAATAAGTGAACAAAAAGAGGGCATTCAGTCATCATTTTAAACATCATCCAAGATTCAACATATGGCAACAAAAAACATGCATTTTAAATCATAAATGTATTGTTCCATACTGAATTGGAATATTTTCCATGAAAATGTATGCCAGGATATGCATCTCTGGCGTCCAAGACCTTATTAAAGATTACAGAGAAGCTTAGTCTTGTCATTTGTTTCAGATCAGATATCAGCAAATATTTTATTTTAAAAAAGGCAATAACTTTAAAATCAATGAGAGAAAAAAATGCAATGTTTAAAAAAAGATTTTTGTTACTCATTTTAAACATAACTCTGTGTTTACCTACATGAAATGTACTAATAATTCTAGAGACACATTTTAGACAACATGCACCTACTTTGTATTTTGTTACTCCCTCATAGAATCCCTAATTGTTCATATGCCAACTTGTAAGACATGAAAAAAATCTGTTCAACTAAAACAGGAGTAAAAATCAGGTGTATGAATCAAAATAGTGTAGCAAAATATGTTTTGAGCTAACTGCTGTCCTGCTGTAAACCAAGTACTTTAAACTCTTATCTGTGCCTCCCATACTGTACATCTGTTAGTATGGATGTGTAAAACACTGACAGGGAGTATCTCTCACCTTTTGTTCAGAACAGATGCAAGAACTTCCTAATAATAGTGCAGTGTTTGACAAAAGGAGGCTCTGGTTACAGCTTTCAACACAGGAGGAGTAACACTGTTTCTTTAACGCCTGCTCCTGAGTGGTGATAATCCAGGTCAATCAGACAGCTGAGAATGAGACATCAAAAAGAATGTCAAAAGCCTAGAATAGATTGTCCCAACGTAAAGACTAATTGAGGGACAGAAAAAGGCTGACGTGTATCAAAGGTACATGCGTGTTGTATGATAGGTCAATAAAAAAAACATATGACAATCATAGTCTAAACCTATAGTAGTTTACAGTACTGTACATGTCTTGTTCAGTAATACATCTTAAAAAATTTTAACAATGGATCTTCTGGTCTTGTTAGACATTCATTACCATTCATAATCAATGTGACATTGTACAAATGCAGATGACACCCTGTTCTCCGCTTTCCTCCCACAGTCTAAAGATGTGCAGTAAAATACTGTTATTGCCTGCAGGGTGTGTGCGAGTGTGTGAATGTACAGTATGTGGGTGCTTGAGTACTGTATACAGTATATACAGTCATATATACTGTAAAAAGAGAAAATGAGTAAGTTAAAATTTACACATCTTGCATATACTGTAAACCAATAAAATATACTATTAAAATTATGGATGTCTAAGTCATGTTTATTAATATTAATCGCATTAAATGTGAGCGTATAATTTCACCACAAATTCCTTTTTGAAAAAAACTGGGCTGTTAGGCTGTACCTAAGCTGTCCTTACATCCTAAAAATAAGTTTTAAATTAAGTAAGGTCACTATAGTATACATTAGGGAAGGTAACACAATTTTTTTTATTTGCTTCCCTGATTGTAACAAAGTATGTCCAACAAGTATTTGATTTTAAATAATCTAATAGGTAAAGATGAACGTTGTAGTTTGTTTAAAAAAATGTAATCTAAAAATTTGGTTTATTACAGAACAGTAAAACAATAAAAAAAAATTAAAAGAGAAAAATATATAATATAATATAATATAATATAATATAATTCAGTAAAAAAAAAAGTCTATTGTGTGCTTTTAAAAAATTAATGTTTGTAAGAGGTTGCATGCAAACACAAATGACACCTGTCATTGTTCTTGGATTCCCATGTGCACATCTTGTACTGTTCCACAGCAGTCTAGTCTCAAAATTGCTCTGCATTGTTTCCTAGCTTTTACCCTTGGACACAAAGATAACCTGTGAAATTCCTAGCGGGTACAATGGTGTGATTGAGAAGGACAGCTTGAGTTCAAATATACATATCCACTAGCCACCTTGACATATATCACCAACCATGTGAGGGGTGGCAGAAAAGGAAATAAATAAATACGGTACATGAATAAATAAAAGCTTGCATTGTCATATACAATAAAAAAGGTCCATTCTCATTTGGACCTTTTGAAATTTTTTTTGGTAATGCCTTCCAGCTGCTTAATTATACATGCTTTCCAAAAAGGGCAATGTGCTACACGCACCCAACCAAATAGAGCATGTAAACGTCACCACCATCAGCATTCTTGTCATACTGCTTCAATTCAGGCCCTATATAAAGGGACCCACAGAAACTACATACAGTACATTACTACACCTCAAGGTAAGTCATGATTATTATATAATAATTAAATATAATAATAAATCATAGCATGTGTTATAAGGTCATACTGTATACACAAGGTATATGAAATAAGATGCAAATCTCATGACTCCGAAATTTGAAAAAACTGGTAAAACACACAATTTTTCTATTTATTTCAAGGTCAATCACAAAACATTTACCTGTGTGTTTGCCATAAATGTAAGTATTACATTTTTAAAGACAATAAACAATATTAGGCAAATTACAAAAAAAAATCCAGTTCTCTTTCTTTTACATTAAAAATTATATATGTCTCAATTACTGAATATGTCCAAAGTCCTGTAGAAAGATGGCAGACGCATTAATGGAGGAGTTTGGTGCCGCAGCACCTTTCCTGCGCAAGTCAGACAGGGAGCGCCTGGAGGCCCAGACTCGTCCTTTTGACATGAAACGGGAATGCTTTGTGGCGGATCCTGAAGTCGAGTATGTCAAGGGCTCAATCACCAGTCGTGATGGAGACAAAGTCATTGTTGATACTGAGTTTGGAAAGGTACAGCTCTGAGTCCGAATGAAACTAATAAACGACCATTTTGGCAGTGGTCTAACCAATGGTTTCTCTATTTTACAGACTGTTACTGTAAAGGAGTCCGATGTTCACCCTCAAAACCCGCCAAAGTTCGATAAAATCGAGGACATGGCGATGTTCACCTTCCTGCATGAACCTGCTGTACTGTTTAACCTTAAAGAGCGTTACGCAGCCTGGATGATCTACGTAAGTAAAAATTATATGACACCTACAGAATAATAATGATAACGATGTCACATGTTATTTCCATCCTTACACTTCTCTTTCAGACCTACTCAGGACTTTTCTGTGTAACTGTCAACCCCTACAAGTGGCTGCCAGTGTACAACCAGGAAGTTGTTGTTGCCTACAGAGGCAAGAAGAGGAGTGAAGCTCCTCCTCATATCTTCTCCATTTCTGATAATGCCTACCAGTACATGCTTGCAGGTAAACTAAATGGGTTGTACAGTACAGTAATATGATTCAGGTTTAAGATGTGCACAATTGTGGATTTCTAATAATATTCTAATATCTAACATTTTTTATTACATTTTTGAAATGCAGATAGAGAGAACCAGTCAATCCTTATCACGTAAGTAGAAAACATACCTCAATGTTCAAAAGCACTTACAACACAATTAATGTTTATTGATGAACATATGACTTAATTCTAATCACTAGTGGAGAATCCGGTGCAGGAAAGACTGTGAACACCAAGAGAGTCATCCAGTACTTTGCTAGCATTGCAGCAACATCAGGAAAGAAAGATGCATCTTCAGAGAAAAAGGTTAATAAGTCATTTCATTAAGACAATAATTTACACACACTTGCCCTAATCATAAAGTCATTTAATGCATACGATCACTTTTTAGGGTACCTTGGAGGATCAAATCATCCAGTGTAACCCAGCTCTGGAGGCCTTTGGTAACGCCAAGACCATAAGAAATGACAACTCATCTCGTTTTGTAAGTTTAATAATTGGTTTATATTTATCATGTAAAAACATAGGCAATGTGTAAAACTTATATGATCTTATTCACACACAGGGTAAATTCATCCGTATTCATTTTGGTGTTAGTGGAAAATTGTCCTCTGCCGACATTGAGACTTGTAAGTACAATACAATTTATATAAATCTTTTAAAAAGTCATGAGGAATGCTTAAAAAGTACAGATTTTAACCAAAAATTCTATCCAGATCTATTGGAAAAGTCTCGTGTGACCTTCCAGCTCAAGGCTGAGAGAGACTACCACATCTTCTACCAGATTCTGTCTCAGAAGAAACCAGAATTGTTGGGTGAGTGCAAGGTTCTGCCTACACTACAAAGTCCTGTGTTTGATATATGCTTAATAAATTTCTTGGTCATTAAATAACAAACTCTAATATTTCATGCAACTGCCTTTAGCCTTAATTTATGGTGCACAATGTGGTGGCCAATTCATGGGTAAAAATAATTCCTTATGTTCCCAGGACCACTCTTTCACAATTTGAGTCCTGGAAAATGTCTGTGCCATTAGGAAAGAGAAACCTCCAATGATATGATAACCTGGTCATTCAGTACATTCAGGTCATCAGATGACTTCATTTTATAAATTGCCGAGCGTAGACCTCAGCAACTTAAGCAAGCCCAGATCATACAGTAACACTGCCACCAGAGGCTTGCACAGTGGGCACTATACATGATGGATACTTTGCTTTGCCTTACCCTGACACACCCATTGCCCTGGAATAGAGTCAATCTAAAATCCTCAAACCACATGACCCTTTTTCATTGCTCCAATGTCTTCATGATTCCTATTACAGTGAAGCCGATTTTCCTGACTAATGGTGTTTTTTCTTATGACCACACGGCTGTTTAGGCACACTGTACATGTGGAAATGGTCTTACTTTCACTATAAAACAAAGCCATGATTTCTACTATTGATTATTTTGTGCTGTACCTTCAGCAATGGTTATTTGTAATTTCTTCTCATAAAATTTCTTCTGCAAAGTTTAATGTTCATCACGACCCTTCCAGGCTTTAATAATGCAATGGATGGTCCTTAACCTAATTCCAGTAATTGTAATATCTTTTTGTTTGCAATTACTGTACTTGTGCTTTTTATCCTTAATTTTCTGGAAAAATCTTTTACAGGCTAAACGAAAGGAAGGGTTTTCCCCCCCTCACATATACCCTACTATAACTCACATGATTGCATAAGCATTAGCTAACAGGAAGGCATGTCTATAACAAGTGGGTGTTAATGAATTGCTGACATGCGTATTTTGTTTCTTTTACAGAAATGTTGCTCATCACCAACAACCCCTACGACTATGCCTACATCTCCCAAGGGGAGACACAAGTGGCCTCAATTAATGATGCTGAAGAGCTTTTAGCTACTGATGTATGTGTAACTTATATGTATTCATTCATTATACTACTGTATTATAAATATATATAATATATCCTCATTATATATTATGTACTATAATACATTTGGATTCTACAGGAAGCTTTTGATGTGCTGGGCTTTACCCAAGAAGAGAAGAATGGTATTTATAAGTTGACTGGTGCCATCATGCACTTTGGTAACATGAAGTTTAAGCAAAAGCAAAGAGAGGAGCAGGCTGAGGCTGATGGCACTGAGGGTCAGTCTTAACAGCCTTAACCATATTATTGGGAGGGGGTGGGTATAGCAATACATTATGTCACAATATCTTCATAATCTAAACAGATGCTGACAAAGTCGCATATCTGATGGGGCTAAACTCTGCCGACCTGATTAAGGGTTTGTGCCACCCAAGAGTCAAAGTCGGAAATGAGTGGGTCACCAAGGGACAGAATGTCCAACAGGTAATGAATGAGTTTTTTTCTTCTTTGACATTATTTACAATTCTTAAGATGATGTCATTGATTGTTTATAATACTTCTATTTTTAGGTGTACTATGCAATTGGTGCTCTTTCAAAATCAGTATATGAGAAGATGTTTCTCTGGATGGTTGTGCGAATTAACCAATCTTTGGACACCAAGCAGCCTCGCCAGTACTTCATTGGTGTGCTGGATATTGCTGGCTTTGAGATCTTTGATGTACGTGATAATCAGTACTGCTTTTAAATTTTCATTCATATTGCTGGTCCTTTTATGTATATTTTGGGCTTCATTCATGTCAATGTATTTCTACTGCAGTTCAACACCTTTGAGCAGTTGTGCATCAACTTCACTAATGAGAAGTTGCAGCAGTTTTTCAACCACCACATGTTTGTGCTGGAGCAAGAAGAATACAAGAAAGAGGGCATTGAATGGGAGTTCATCGACTTCGGCATGGATTTGCAGGCTTGCATTGAGCTTATTGAAAAGGTAAGTCAATTTAAACATTTTTATGTAATGTATACATAAAAAAAAATCGCTTCATATTTTAGAAAAAAAATGACCACTTCCTGTTTGAATTTCAGCCCATGGGTATCATGTCAATCCTTGAAGAGGAGTGCATGTTCCCCAAAGCCAGTGATACCACATTTAAAGCTAAGCTTTATGACAATCACTTGGGCAAATCTGCAAACTTCCAAAAGCCCAGGACTGTGAAGGGTAGACCAGAGGCCCACTTTGCCCTGGTTCACTATGCTGGCACGGTTGACTACAACATTAACAACTGGCTGGTGAAGAACAAGGATCCACTTAATGAAACTGTAGTAGGACTTTACCAAAAGTCTACTCTTAAGCTGTTATCTAATCTGTTTGCTGGTTATGCTGGAGCTGACTCAGGTAAGGGTTTTTGCAAAAGAATAAATGGTTAGAACAAATGTAATGGGGCCAGATGTGATCTCAAATGAGAACAAATGTCTGGCTCAGTGGTGGGAGGGACACATACTGTACAAGGGAGCAATCACAACACGAATAAGAGTTGTGAAGTTGGAGCATGTGAAAGCATATATTTGTGCCAGATAAAATTATATGCAGTCCAAACTGACAATATATTTTGCATGTTTCAAAAATTCCATTTGGCCATAGGACTAAGGAAATCAGGAAGACTTAAATATCTGAAATGGAAAGGAAAGCTAAAATATTTAAACAATAATTGCTAATGATACACTTGTTTTTTTCAAACAGCTGAATCTGGTGGAAAGGGAGGCAAAGGTGGAAAAAAGAAGGGTTCTTCATTCCAGACTGTGTCTGCTCTCCATCGCGTGAGTTATTACCAACAACCGAGACACAAAGCAGAAAGATATATGGAGTAGTATACTGTATAGCCAAAACACATGATCATCACACCCAAGCACAATATGATAATATATGCTTGTTGAACATTCTACTGTAAAACCAAGGGAATAATATGGGTTTGTTCCTCCATTGCTGCCATTAGAGCCTCAAGCTGTCCATTAGATTTAGTAATGTGATTATGGTCATTTGTTCCCATTCACCTGGAAGAGTAGTTGTGTTTGGGCACTAATGTACTTCAAAAATCCTGTCAAGCATTGGGTTTGAGGTCAGGCTTTTAATATTGGACAGTGAGGTGTCCACATATTTCTGAGAAAATTGATGCTGTTTACAGGAAAACCTTAACAAGCTGATGACAAATTTGAGATCCACACACCCACACTTTGTCCGCTGCATCATTCCCAATGAGACCAAGACTCCTGGGGCTATGGAGAATCCTCTTGTGATGCACCAACTGCGCTGTAACGGTGTACTGGAAGGCATCAGGATCTGCAGAAAGGGCTTCCCCAACAGGATCCTGTATGGTGACTTTAGACAGCGGTGAGTTGTGTTACTGAAATATGTAACTTTTTAATTACATAAAAATATTATATTTAAGATCGCTGTTCTTTCCTAATGCCCATGCAGTTACCGTATCCTAAATCCTGCTGCTATCCCTGAGGGGCAGTTCATTGACAACAAGAAAGGTGCAGAAAAGCTACTTGGCTCTCTAGACATTGATCACAACCAGTATAAACTGGGACACACAAAGGTATAAGAATTCTACAAATGAAATTAAAAATTTCAACTTCCCTTTTTTTTCCTCAGACACATAATCTCTCATTTTCTCAAATATGTGTAGGTGTTCTTTAAGGCTGGTTTACTGGGTCAACTTGAGGAGATGCGAGATGACCGCCTTGCACTCATTCTCACTGGTATTCAGGCCAGGGCTCGTGGCCTTCTTTCAAGGATTGAATTTCAGAAGATTGTCGAGAGGAGGTAGATTATACCTCCTATCAAATGTAGTTTTTAACTAATTCTTTTAGTAGAATAATTAAAATAATACCTCTATTCCCATATAATTTCTGCAGGGATGCCTTGCTGGTAATCCAGTGGAATATCCGTGCTTTCATGGGTGTCAAGAATTGGCCCTGGATGAAGCTGTACTTCAAGATTAAACCTCTGCTGAGGTCAGCTGAAGCTGAGAAAGAAATGGCCAACATGAAAGAAGAATTCATGAAGTTGAAGGAGGCCTATGCTAAATCTGAAGCCCGAAAGAAAGAACTAGAAGAGAAGATGGTCACTCTTCTACAAGAGAAGAATGACTTACAGCTCCAAGTCCAATCCGTATGTTCTGTGTAAAAATAATCAAATATAACAAATCTTAGCATTTATGTTGTTCTTATTTCTAGGCAGTGTGTCATAACATTATTTGTTTCACTGGCACAATAACTTGTCTTCCCACCTTTTAAACTTGACTTGTAGGAACAAGATAATCTTGCAGATGCTGAGGAGCGATGTGAAGGTCTAATAAAGAACAAGATCCAACTTGAAGCAAAATGCAAAGAGTTGACTGAGAGACTGGAAGATGAAGAGGAAATGAATGCTGAGTTGGTTGCAAAGAAGAGAAAGCTTGAGGATGAATGCTCTGAGCTGAAGAAAGACATTGATGATCTGGAGCTTACTCTGGCCAAAGTGGAGAAGGAAAAACATGCCACTGAGAACAAGGTAATCTACTTAATTACCTGCTATGCACTCAGCTTGTTGATGGTAACATCATGCATTTTTTCCAAGTACTAAAGCATTGTTATAAATTTTAGGTAAAAAATCTGACTGAGGAAATGGCAGCTTTGGATGAAATCATTGCCAGACTGACCAAGGAGAAAAAAGCTCTCCAGGAAGCTCATCAGCAAACACTGGATGATCTGCAGAGTGAGGAGGACAAAGTCAACACTCTGACCAAAGCCAAAGCTAAACTGGAGCAGCAAGTTGATGATGTAGATAGTCTAGATGCTATATAAACTTATTTTCACAGATGTTTACAAAAAATAATCAATTATCTTAATTTTCCTTTTATTTATGACACTCTCCAGCTTGAAGGTTCTCTTGAGCAAGAGAAGAAAATTCGAATGGATCTTGAGCGAGTTAAGAGAAAACTTGAGGGTGACTTGAAGTTGACTCAAGAGAATGTCATGGATCTGGAAAATGACAAGCAGCAACTGGAGGAGAGACTTAAAAAGTATAGATTAAAATATCTAAAATATAAAACATTTACATAGCAAAGAATCTGAAATATCAATTTGCCTTTACAGAAAAGATTTTGAGATCAGCCAGCTTAACAGTAAGATTGAGGATGAGCAAGCACTGGGAGCACAACTCCAAAAGAAACTGAAGGAGTTGCAGGTATTTGGGGAAATCTTACAAAGCCAATGCTTGGATTGTTAAAATTAGAATTTACAAATATACTAAATTAGTAATTTAAAAATAACAATGTTCTGGAAATAGGCTCGTATTGAAGAACTGGAAGAAGAGCTAGAGGCTGAGAGAGCTGCCCGTGCCAAGGTTGAGAAACAAAGGGCAGATTTGGCACGAGAGCTGGAGGAGATCAGCGAGAGGCTGGAGGAGGCTGGTGGTGCCACTTCTGCCCAGATTGAAATGAATAAGAAGAGAGAGGCTGAGTTCCAGAAACTGCGCAGAGACCTCGAAGAGGCCACTCTGCAACATGAGGCCACTGCAGCAACTCTTAGAAAGAAACATGCTGACAGTGTGGCAGACCTGGGAGAGCAGATTGACAACCTTCAGAGAGTGAAGCAGAAGCTTGAGAAGGAGAAGAGTGAACTGAGACTGGAGCTGGATGATGTGGTCTCCAACATGGAGCAGATTGTTAAATCCAAGGTAACAATGAATACTTATGCACAGTGTATACAGAAATGTTCATTCCTCCTTTAAGAAGAGCACATTAAAATGTCTTAAATTTTCAGGCAAACCTGGAGAAAATGTGTAGAACTCTGGAGGATCAAATGAGTGAATTCAGAACCAAAGCTGAGGAAGGCCAGCGGACAATCAATGATTTTTCAATGCACAAGGCAAAGCTTCAGACTGAAAACGGTAAGCCTATTAGCAACCGAAAATGAATCATTATCCATTCAGTGAATCTTAGACCTGGTCTTATTATTTTAGGTGAGCTTGCCAGACAACTGGAAGAAAAGGATTCATTGGTTTCTCAGCTGACAAGAGGGAAACAGTCTTTTACCCAGCAGCTTGAGGATCTCAAGAGACAGCTGGAGGAGGAAGTCAAGGTCATTTTAATACTCAATAATTAAAAGTTTAAACCACCAGACAAAATAAACATTACTTGATAATAATGCTTCCAACTGAATTTCTTTCCAGGCTAAGAATGCCCTGGCCCATGCAGTGCAATCAGCTCGTCATGATTCTGACCTGCTCAGAGAGCAGTATGAGGAGGAGCAGGAGGCAAAGGCTGAGCTACAGCGCAGTCTCTCCAAAGCAAACTCTGAGGTAGCTCAGTGGAGGACCAAGTATGAAACTGATGCTATCCAGAGAACAGAAGAGCTGGAGGATGCAAAGTAAGTGCCTCACACATGATAATGTACTGTTAATTATATCACAATATGCTGAGTTAAATGATATATATATATATATAAAATAAATCAACATTTACTTAAATTAGGAAAAAACTTGCTCAGCGTCTGCAAGATGCAGAAGAAGCTGTGGAAGCTGTCAATGCCAAGTGCTCCTCTCTGGAAAAGACCAAACACAGACTGCAGAATGAGATTGAAGACCTTATGGTTGATGTGGAAAGGTCCAATGCTGCTGCTGCTGCTCTGGACAAGAAGCAAAGAAACTTTGACAAGGTAAGTAGCAAATGAGTGCATACAGCAATATTTGCTTGGAACTGTATATGGACAATCTCTTAAAACTTATTTGTATATTCAAAGTAAGATTGACAAAAAGAGCTGCCATCATTGCTTTTCAAACCCAATTCAATTACTTATAAAGTACTGAATTACATGCAATAAAATGTCTATGCAAGCCAAAATATTTAGATCCTTCGATGAAGTCACAAATTAAAAAAATTACCTGCATTTTATCATTTATTGTTAATTTAAAATCTGCAGATTTGTCTGCCTAATTTAGTCTTAGCCGAGTCCAACCCTGTCTTAGGGATCCCCCATATCAACCAACATCCAAACAACCAGGGAGAGTCTCTTATGTGCTTTATCTGAGTCACATGACACCAGTTAACCACATCTATATAAACTTGGCTCACTCATTGTATAGGAGTGGTGAACCAGACTCTGAGGAAAGCACTTTCTGCCACATCCACCCATTATTGTCCAGTGTCATTATGACTGATGTGGGAATGCAAGTATTCCCTCATATACACAGTAAATTTGGCTAACTAGGACTCCGGACCATGGGTTGCTCGAGCATTATTGGGATTTAAATTAATTTTGTCCGGATGATACGGCAAATATTTTACTGTTGCAACCACATTACGTGGAATCTTTTGAATTTTTACAGGTCCTAGCTGAGTGGAAGCAAAAGTATGAGGAGTCCCAGTCTGAGTTGGAAAACTCTCAGAAAGATGCCAGATCTCTGAGTACTGAGCTCTTTAAACTGAAGAATTCATATGAGGAGTCTCTGGACCATTTGGAGACCATGAAGAAGGAGAACAAGAACCTGCAAGGTTAATATCATTGGTACATTGTTTATATTACCAGTGTTTGCTTTTCAGATGGTGTGTTCTTATTTTTTATTTTTTACAACAGAGGAAATTTCTGATATAACTGAACAACTTGGTGAAAGTGGGAAGAGTATTCACGAGCTGGAAAAAGTAAGGAAACAGTTGGAGCAGGAGAAGGCCGAGATTCAGTCTGCTCTAGAAGAAGCAGAGGTAACAGTTTGAAGGTCTTTTTGAAAAGGATACCTAGCCATTTCCTCATCTAGAATCCATATAATATATTAATTACACCCAACATTTTTATATATAATTATAAACAATAACATTTGGTTTATAAAACCTGCAGTATTTATAATAAGCTTTTGTGGCAACTTATTGATTTTGTTCATGATTTGTTAATGGAAGGCATCTCTTGAGCATGAAGAAGGAAAGATCTTGCGGGCCCAACTGGAGTTTAATCAGGTGAAGGCCGACATTGAGCGTAAGCTGGCCGAAAAAGATGAAGAAATGGAGCAGGCCAAGAGGAATCACCAAAGAGTGGTGGACACTTTGCAAAGCTCTCTAGAGGCTGAGACTCGCAGCAGAAATGAGGCACTGAGGCTAAAGAAGAAGATGGAGGGAGACCTAAATGAAATGGAGATCCAGCTCAGCCAGGCTAACAGGCAGGCTTCAGAGGCCCAGAAACAACTCAAGAGTCTCCATGGACATATGAAGGCAAGCAAATGTAGTCTTTGTATATTAAGGATTAATGATTGATCATTATCAGAATGTTATTTAATTTAATAGAAAAGTAAGATGATTACATGAACTAATTAAAAAAATGTGTACTTTACAGGATATGCAACTGCAGCTGGATGATGCTCTCCATGCTAATGATGACCTCAAGGAGAACATTGCTATTGTGGAGAGACGCAACAATCTGCTGCAGGCTGAACTGGATGAACTGAGATCCCTGGTAGAGCAGACCGAGAGAGGCCGCAAATTGGCTGAGCAAGAATTGCTGGATGTCAGTGAGAGGGTTCAGCTACTGCACTCTCAGGTATACAGTCTGAATTCATGGACTCTCATGCTGTACACATTACATGCTTTTTTTATTCCCACATCCTGATATCAAAGGATTCATGTGGCATTATAAAGGGGGCACAATCATGAACTTGCTGCAAACAAAATACAAAAAAAGTACAACCCAAAGCCCTACTTTGCATGTTCTGAGAATTGTTCTGTAACTCGCCCACTGTTTAAGAACATGTGCTAGTTAAAATTTATTTCTGATCAAGGTCTCACTGTGAAAAAAAAATAAACTGACATTTCAGAACACTAGCTTGCTGAACCAGAAGAAGAAACTAGAGGCAGACACCTCCCAGCTGCAGACTGAGGTAGAGGAGGCTGTCCAAGAGTGCAGGAACGCTGAGGAAAAAGCCAAAAAGGCCATCACTGATGCTGCCATGATGGCAGAAGAGCTGAAGAAGGAGCAGGACACCAGTGCTCACCTGGAGCGCATGAAGAAGAACATGGAGCAGACCATAAAAGACCTCCAGCATCGTCTGGATGAAGCTGAGCAAATTGCCATGAAAGGTGGCAAAAAGCAAGTCCAGAAACTGGAGGCCAGGGTAAAACAAATAGATTTTCTACACATCCAGGAAAAAAAAAAAATCATATAAATTTCTATACTAATAAAAATGTTCTCTTCAAAACATTTTAGGTCAAAGAGCTGGAAGCTGAAGTGGAGATGGAACAGAGGAAAGGCAGTGATTCTGTTAAGGGCATCCGCAAATATGAGCGCCGCATTAAGGAGCTTACTTACCAGGTTCTATTTCTTTTCAGTAGGCTTGCATATCTAACATTATTTTATCAATCGAGAGCATAAGGATCGATATCTCTCATCATGTTTCTTTAGACTGAAGAGGATCGTAAAAATCTGGCCCGTCTACAGGACCTAGTTGACAAACTTCAGCTAAAGGTTAAAGCCTACAAGAGAACTGCAGAGGAAGCAGTAAGTTAATAACAGCTTAGCTCTTCAGATATTTGTTGCTTGGTGTGTTTGCATTCCTAATAATCTGTTTTGCTGTTTTTAGGAGGAGCAGGCCAATGCCAATTTGACCAAGTTCCGCAAGCTGCAGCATGAGCTGGATGAGGCAGAGGAAAGAGCTGATATTGCAGAGTCTCAGGTTAACAAATTGAGGGCTAAGAGTCGTGATATAGGCACTAAGGCAAGTTGTCAATTTTATAATAAACAAAGGCTGTAAAATGTTGATCTGCTTAGTTGTTCTGCTGAAGTTTTGAGCTTTTCCTGGTACAGTATAATTCACATGGTGACATCTTTTTTTGCTACAGAAAGGACATGATGAAGAATGAAGTCTCTGCAGCTACTGATCATACCCTGACTCTGTTTAAATGTAGAACAAAATAAATAAATAGTTGCAATATCAAGCACACATATACTGTGTTTTTGATAATCCATTACAAACACCTTACACACACAGTAGTGAGATTAAAGGCTGTAGCCATGCAACACTCAGGTGCAGTGGATTTCAGGTTCAAATAGGAAATTGCTAAATTATGTTTATATACTCACCATTCACTTCATTAGGATCACTTGCAGACTTGCCTGTTCATAAAATTACCTAATCTGCCCATTATGTGGGCACATTGCAATGTGTGAATCCATGCCAGCAACGTGCAACAACATTTATAAAAAGCCTCTAGGGTCTGAGGGCTTTCAGAAGACCTGCAGTGATTCAGCACTCCTCTTACAGTATTTGTGTAAATTTCAATTTTTTTGCCAATATATTAGCTACTACATTTTTGCTTATTTATATGGGCTATTTAACTGGTCTTTCATAATATAATTTACGTACATATCCCAAAGTGCACATATAACTAAAGCAGGAAAATGGTGAAAATGCAGAATAAATGCATTTTCGCATAGGAAAATGTGATTGGGAAAAAATGTATCATGTTTGTGCTAGTGAGCATTTATTAAATAAACTGCTCCTCCCCTGAGATATTCAAAAATTTCAAACAATAGTGCATAAAAAATCCCACAAGCAGCAGTTCTGTTGGCAGAAATGTATTGTTGGGAAGAAAGGTCAGATGACAGGAAGGCTACTAGGGTTGTAGCTATCGAATATTTTAGTAATTTAATCGATTAATCAAGTAATCCGATAAAATGTCATTTTGCCTGATTAAACAGCATGTAAAATATATAAAAAAAGAAACAAAGATAAATTGGTTTTCTTTTTTAGAAAAATCTACTTTTATTTTATAAAAAATAAACATTGTCATTATTCACAATACAATTACAGTAAGTGCATTACAGTGCCATACATTCTTATTTTAAAGCCATTTCTCAGATGCATAAACTAAAAAAAGGTATTTCAAATAACTTTAAGTATCAAAAAACTAAGGAACGCTGTTATGCGCTAAAATGCCTCCTATAGTTCCTATACTGCCCACATTTGTAAAAATAGGTAACAACATGTCAGAATGCATGTTCCAAAAAAAAAGGTCCAAAATGCTCCAGATCTCAGGACAACATTGAAGAGGTGAGGATGCGAGTTAATCACAACCCTAATCACAACCCTAACCATGTCCAGTGCAACTTTGACATCTTAAAAATTCTAACCATGCTGCAGCCTTGCTGCTATAAATGATTCTATTAGCATTAGCCACAAAGTTGGCTAAACTTCAGAGATTTTTGACACTGCCTCCTGAAGGAAGGGCAGGTTCACTAAACTAAGAATTTCATAAAAGGGCTTTTACCATTATGCAACCTTATTAGGTCAACACACCCTGTTACTACCTAGTTACTTGTTTATCTGAGCTTCTTCATGGTCTCCCACCATAAACAGTCAAAATATCTTGAGCCACCTGAAAGCCTTTTTCCATGACCTTTTCAAACTCCTCCCATGCCCGAGATCTTGCATTAGAATTGCTTTGCTGCAGTCCTTTTTTATATACTTAAAAAAAGGACTTGTGACTGCAAGCGCAAGACTGCAAGTCTTGTACCTGAGCATCCAAAAGTGAACTGGACTTCTCCATATTAACTTAAACACCTCTCCTGTTATACCAAACTTAAACATACAGAATTCCTGCTACTGTATCTATCACTCAAATCAGGATGGGTTCTGTGTTGAGTCTGGTTCCTCTCGCCATAGCTAGATGTTTTTTCTTGCCATCATCACCCTAAGCTTATTCATCAGGTACAATCAGGTAATTTTGATTCATAAATATTTTCGCACATATTTTATATTAATTTCCTTAAATTTTCTTTTGATTTCATAAAGCTGATTTGCGACAATGACCATTGTTAAAAGCGCCATACAAATAAAATTTTATTTAATTACTTTTCAAAAGAAACCTAAAGGCCTTCTTTTGACCATAACCATGTTTCCCTTACTACTCGTGTCCACTAAAGTTTTCTAGTCTTTCACACACAGTTTATAGCTAGCTTCCAGTCTATGGACCCAAACATGATCCATTTAGATTAATGAGGTTCCACCATATTGAGACTATGACTGTTCCCTGACTATCTTATGATGTAGAAAAACTTAACTTTCACTTAAAGGAAAAATCGCTTGAGAGAAAAATAACAGTAACTTGGTATGATCAACAAGGAAATTAACTAGAATGTTAATTGTACCAAACTAAATTAATACTATTTCAAACAGCATGGAAGGAGAGCATCTTGACCTATAGAAAAGCCCTTATGCTGCAAGATCAACATATTTTTTCACTCTTATAGAAGATCCTAGATTCTTATTTAAAACCGTTTTTTTTAATTAACAAGGAAAAATACCCCCTTAGGAATATGCACATCAATATCAAATAGTAGGAAGAACTTAATTTAATTTAAAGCCAAGCAATGTATTTACTAATGATGAGCAATCAATGACCTCTATCAGTCAGGATTTAGGCTTTAGGATTTAGTACAGAGACTGTAAAGTTTTATCTATAGTTGCGTAGTAGAAGAGGCGAGTTGCTTGGTCTGTCCGCTGTGCTTCGGTAAGCTTTTCAGTGCCAGAAGAGACTCAGTCAAACACACACACACACACACACACACAATGACGCTGTCTGTCAGAAAGGTCTCTGTTTATTAACAGCAAAAGATGGGGTTTATATATGTTTGACCAAACCCCTGTGCCATAGATTTATGTTACTACAAAGAACATGAACCGTTGTAAATGTCCTGGTGAGATCCTGAAGAATCAAAGGAGAGGAAGATAGAGAGGTGTCCGTCCAGAGACAGATCACAAGATGTTGGTTCGAGTTAGGGGGAGGGGGGGTAGGAGACAGGGGGGGGTAGGAGACAGGGGGGGGGGAAGGGGGTGGCATAAAGAAAGAATGGGAAGGTGAGCGTAGAACGTTTACAATTTAAAGAGCAGATGCAAGTGGAGACAGGAAGATAGCAGCAGAAAAGATTTACCACGTTAATATCAGATCTATGAGGAAGAGGGTAGAAATAACTCCTTTATATATAAAATAATTCTAACAGAGATCGTGCTGGTTAAAGTGGTAAATTACCAGGGTTGTGTCTCCTTGCCTGTGTTGCATGACCTTTTCTCTTTAATAAATTAGAAAATGTCTTTTTTTGGCTCAGATCTTATGTGACTGATTCTTACCAGTTTGCAGATGTAAATGGTGAATTTTCTACATGTGCTAAAGGGTTTGTTTTAGGGTTCCTCTGGGTGAATATGCAATCATGTTATTAGTTTTAACGGGTATTTTGATGACACATAGTTATATATTTAACTATGCTCACATAGTAACTCTACATTGTCTTTCTGCCATAAACAACAATTTAAGAACTTAGTGTGATTATTGACTGCAGTCTTTCATTTAAAGCTCATTTAGCTGATATAATTACTAAACAATCTTTTGTTCATCTCAGAAATATTGCCAAATAATAGGGTGAGTTCAGAAAGTCTTTCTACAGCGGCCATGTGGAGTAGTAGTGCATTGACGCACTCGTTTGGTGCCACCAGTCAGTTGTGCATGTCCAATGTCTTCACATCAGCTGTGTATTTTAATGTGAAAATGTTAATTAACTATCGAAGAATGCATTTCGCTAGTAGAACATATTTTTTTAAAGTTAGCAATAAATACATGGAATTAGTTTGTGAAAAATTTCAAGCAGCTTTTCTGGAGACAAGAATACCACATTGCAACACTGTGCCAGATTTAATAAATACATACATGAGTGAGAATAATAATGAGTTTCATTAAACAAATATTCTACATACCCTACTCTATAGTGGCCACTGCAGAGGGACTTTTTGAACGCACCCTACCTGTTCATTTTTTTAACCTCTTTATACCCCCGTTTGGACTATTATAATGCGTTAATGTCTGAATGTTCTACTACTGTAGGTGTATGAACAAGCTCCAGTTAGTCCAGATTGTGGCAGGCAGTGTGCTTACTAGAACTAGAAGATGTCAGCCCATTACTCCTACCCACACTGCACTGTCTCACATTGATTTTAAAATACATTACTACTATTGACCTTTACAGCACTAAATGGTTTCATGCCATAGTACCCGAGTAAACTGCTAGTATTTTATGACTCTCTTTCGCTCTCTCTAATGACACATGGCACTTTGGAATTACCAGTGATCCTGACCCTTTCCTGCCCTCTGGACCGGTCTGATCCACGTCTTCTGGTCGGAGTGCTCATTGCATGGAGACAACTAACTGCTGCTGAGGATGGCCCCATATGGTCTGTTTAAAGATTCATGTGATAACAGAGGGCAGTTACACTTAATAACTATAAAGACAGTTTTTAAACCCTCAACAAAGTAGACTTCATATAAACTAAACACACAAAGAATATATTTATAGTTTTGCTATCTGTTATAAGGACGTGTTTCTTTTTGAGTCTAGGTAATTTACAGTTTTTTTTTTCTAATGGCGTCTTAGACAGTTTTTTCCTGTCCCCATAGACACTCATTTGTGATTTTTTTTCTTTTATTTATAGTCTCAATTTTTATTCCTGTAATGCTGCTTTGAGACATTGTCTAGTGCTATACAAGTGAAATAGAACTAAATTACATTTAGGGTATCCTAGTCATATCCATCTAAATCCCCATCCACTTGATAGCTTGCGTAAGACAGCTTTAGGTTCTCTTAATCACTTTCCTGTAAGCATCTCCATTATACCCCACATGAGTACCCATGTACCCCAGTGCAATTACCGTATGGAGGTCGGCTACACGTTGAATGTTCTGTACAGTTACCTGGTGAATACACATAAGTAACAATAATTTTTTTCTTTCTTGAGACTTTGAATCTCATAGACAATCTTGTTTTTTTTCCCCCATCTTGCATACTAAATCAGACTTGTAACTTGGCAGCAATGAGACATTCTACATTCCTAAATAGTCCATCTAACACAATTACCTGTCCTACTGCATTTCCAAACCAGAAAAGTTGATGGAATGCAGTAATGAAACTGCAAAGGCCAAATATTAAATGTAAATAATATTAAATTTAGATAAAGATCTAAATGTCTACTTAGGAGCATTTCACTGCTGGTGAAGTACGTTTGTGGACAAGCACTGACCCAGTAATATAACACCCCCTGCTGGACAAAAATCAATATGCACGTTAAAAGTTATTATTATTATTATTATACTTACTGCACTATTAGCCAATAATGAATGATTTTCGTGCTCATGGGAGTGGTGATCCTAAAAAAATGCTCTTAGCCACAAGGTCATGTGCTCACTGAATGTCTTGAGGATTGAAGTGTCATATAATAATGCCTTCATCATCACCAGATCTCAACCCAACTGAAGACCTATAATAGTAGCCTTTGGGCTATTATGCTACCACCAGAGAAATTGTCTTTTGAGGAAGGACTGTTCAACTCTTCAGTGTGTTTCAGTAAGTCTTGCACAATTTATGACAAAGTGCATGGAAGTTAAGCCGTCTTGTTTGCTTTTAATTCACCACCTGTCCATGTATTTAGTTTCACATTTATGTAGTATTTCTGTGAGCGAATTACTATTTTCTAGTATTACGTGTGTATGATTATTGCAAGCAACTCAAAATCACATGTCACGATAATCTTTGGGAATGTACACTAATACATGTGTTAGATAAATGGACAAATAACTTATTACAATAGTTTTTGATGGCTTCGCTGGGTCGACATGTGCTCATGCAGATTGTGCTTTATAATACAGTACTGCACGACCTTAAAACTGACAGTTTTTTTTTTTTTTTTTTTTTTTGGACGGTCAAAGTCATCTTAAATACTTACGGTACTATGTAGCCAAAAGATGAGAATAAACCATGGAGGTGGTGGTGGACAGTCTTGTAGATTTTATAGGTTTTTTTTCTTTATATTTCCGCTTTAAAATATCAGCTCCGTTAAATTCCCGCTTCCTGGGTTGAATCTCAAATAGCGTTAATTGGAAAGAATAGTGCGCTATGTAGGGTGTACAGCCGCACACTCCAGGTAGGGATTTGGGATTTAGCCATCTGTTAGAAGCTAGTTAGCTTTGTAGCTTTCCTTAGGCATAAATGAAACAACACAGGCGATTCGAAACATGGAAGCAATTATTAAACAGGAACAATGTGATAATGTTATGTAATTTTTGACAAACAATGTGTTATGTAAAAATGACTATCAGTTTTTTTCTTGCTAAACGGTTACCTGAATCCAGGTCTGGTTTTGAATGGGTTTTGGCAGGCAGCCGCTCTCTACGCTGCAACCGACCGTTAGTGTCATTAGCCTGATTCGGACGGGACTAGTTTTACAGGGGGTCGTTAGAGAAAATTCTGTTTCACAGACGTACTTTGTGATTTTAATCCCGTCCGAGTCTACCATGTCTGTCTTTCTCTCATACGACCTTGAATTGGAATCGAAAATTCCAGAGCAATTTACCTACTGTTTTTCAGCAAATACGGAGGTCCTCTGAGAAATCTAATCCCATCCGAATGCGAATGTCTGTGATTGCCGATTTTTTCTTCTTCCAAAACGCGTTTTCTTTTGTGTTTTGGTCAACGTGAACTACCGTACTATCTCTAGCGCGCCGGTGTTATGCGCTAAAACGCCCCCCTGCCACAGAATGCCCCCCTACATAATCTCTATCAATTATTATATTAGGACATACATTCAGAGGTTTATTATTATTATTAAATATATTATTACTATTATAATTAACCCTAGGCACGTGACACTCGTCGAGACGATTAATACAAATCCCCCAAAATGATTATTTTATGGCACATTTATTTTGTAGGGGTTTGTCAATGTACAAATAACAAATTATTTATCACAAATTATACTAAATAAATATTGTTTGTGGTAAAAAATTAAAGGAAACGATTTTTATTATAAAATAAGCAATATAAGAATATACATGTTGTATATGAAAAACTATATATAATTTATATATTTTTTCTCCTATACATCATTTTTTATATTGCTTATTTTATTAAATTTGTTTGTTATAATTTGTAATTTGTAAACCATAAACCTATGAATTTATGTTCTAACATATTATTTAAAAGAAATTATGTAGGGGAGGCAATCCGGGGGGCATTTTCAGAGCATAACACCTGTATTCAAGTTTGCGCACCAATAATGATAAATGGTTTTCATATTTTTTATTTAAAATAAAAATCTGTGGTGTGCATTTGTATTCAGCTCCCCTTCAATTAATTGCCTTACCCAAGTCACCTAGTTGGTAATAGAGTCCATCTGTGTATAATTTAGTTTCAGAGTAAATACATCTGTTCTGTGAAGTCCCAGAGGTTTTTTAGAGAACATTAGTAAACAAAAAGCATCACGAAGCCCGAGAAACACACCAAACAGGTCAGGGATAAAGTTGTGGAAGTCTAAAGCAGTGTTAGCAGGTAGTTAGCTCTCACTGAGCACTGTTCAATCAGTCATCTGAAAATGTAAAGAGTGTGGCACAACTGCCCACCGACCAAGACATGGCCGCCCATCTTAACTCACAGGCTGTGCAAGTAGAGCATTAATCAGTGAAATAGCCAAGAGGCCGATAGTGACTCCGGAGGACCTGCAGAGATTCACAGCTCAGGTGGGAAAACCTGGTCACAGGACAACTATTAGTCATGTACAGTACTCCACAAATCTGGCCTTTATGAAAGAGTGGCAAGAAGAAATTAATTGTTAAAAGAAAGCCATAAGAAGTCCAGTTTGCTGTTTGCGACAAGCCGTGTGGGGGATAATGCAAATGTGTATGAAAGTGTGCTCTGGTAAAATAAGACCAAACTTGGAACTTTTTGGCCTACATGTAAAACATTTACATTTACATTTAGGCATTTGGCAGACGCTCTTATCCAGAGCGACTTACATTTTTATCTCATTATACACCTGAGCAGTTTAGGGGGTTAAGGGCCTTGCTCAAGGGCCCAACAGTGGCAACTCGGTGGTTGTGGGGTTTGAACCTGGGATCTTCCAAACCGTAGTCCAATGCCTTAACCACTGAGCTGTGTGGTGGAAAACTGTGCATACACTGTGCATGGAGGTGGCAGCATCATGTTGTGGTATGCCTTTCTTCAGCAGGGAGAGGAAAGCCTGTCAGAGTTGATGGGTAAATGGATGGAGCCAAATACAGGGCAATCTTAGAACAAAACCTGTTAAGAGTTTGCAAAAGACTAGGGCGGAGATTCACCTTCCAGTAGGCCAAAGACTTTAAACATACAGCCAAAACTACAATGGAACAAGGGCTTAGATTTGCTCTGGACATTGGTGGGAACCTACTGTATGACTCCCCCCGTCCCCCGCTCCCCAGCCCCAGCCAGTCCATGGAATGCATGTTTTTTTTGTTTTTTTTTTATATATGCTGCAAAATGCAAAAACACTTTACATTAATACTAGCAATGCTTCAATTGCTAGTATTAATTAGTATTCTTTCACTCGAAATGCAATTCATTAAGTTAAATAGTGTAATGTTAAAGGAATGTTTAATAACTGACAAAAAGACTTTATTGAGCCATAGTGCAAATGAAACATCTCAAACATCAGTATATATAAAAGATGATTACATCTAAACAGAGGTGGGACAAAGTTATTGTTTGCCAAGTCACAAGTAAGTCTCAATTCATTGCCCTCAAGTCCCGAGTCAAGTCTCGAGTCAAGACAGGCAAGTCCCGAGTCAAGTCCCAAGTCAAAGGCAACAAGTCTCAAGTCAAGTCCAAAGTCCTACGGTTAGACTTTCGAGTCTTTTCAAGTCTTTTTAGCAGAAAAATAAAATGTATACAGATTATGTATGGTTGTAAGATCTGTATTTATTAAACAAACCTTTTTTTATGAAAGAACATTGCTCAAATACATAAAAATACAAATGTTAGTAAATGCTAGTAGCAATGTAAAATGATAGCACATATTCTCAATGAAGTAGGCTACTTCATACAAACAATAACGTTGTTTTCTTCACATAACATTAAAGAACTTTGCTCCCAACCTTGTGTGATACACTCACGTAGGCTACCTCATGCTGTGTCGAAGTTTGTTCCCCCATCAGGATGCGTTTTTTTAGCCCCACCCCCGTGAAAAGGGCACAGGGAACGCGCATTTAGGAGAAGGCTCGCCCGCGAAGGTTCCACTGAGATTCTACAGAGCACAGGATGTGTTTCCCTTGTTATCTTGGACATATTTAGAATGATGAACCTCGGCTGAGTCACTTGTAGGCTGTAAACATGTCACTATTTTGTCTATTTTATATCAAATATGCCTTTTCAGCAAAACCATAATGCCAAAATAGAGACCCGTCAGATACAGTCTCAATACATTAATAATAATAGTAATAATAACTATTATTATATATAAATTAATAATTATTATTATATTATATTATAGTTAAATATTATATATTATAATATTAATACTAATTATTATTATTATTATCCTGCGAGATAATTAGCATTTTATCCGCGTGATGTCAATTCACTAGGTCACATTATTTGAATAAACCCAAACTGCATATGAAAGAAATCAGCACTCGTAGTGGTCCATTTCTTTGTATTAAATATATACTGTATTTAAAAGAAATCCCTTGATAAAATAGCATAAACAAATCATGGTTAGTGTATACCAGTGATTAAATATAAACAATACAACACATGTACTGACATGTTTACAGCCTACAAGTGACTCAGCCGAGGTTCATCATTCTAAATATGTCCAAGATAACAAGGGAAACACATCCTGATGGCTAGAGTTCGTCAGAGGATTAAAAAACGCTAACAATTTCCTTTTTGGCCTTTACTGCGTTCTGTAGAAGCTCAGTGGTCCGCACATATAGACAATTGTTTATAGCAAAACTAAACTACCTTCGGTATCATTTCGCGAACTGGCGCGTGCACGTGGTTGTCACGTGTTGGACGCTGTCGAATCAAAAGAATCTACGGTACTTTGATTGGATGTCGTGCCGAATGCGCGCATGCGCTTTGTCACACACAAGCGCACAGACATATAAACAGAGATAGAGCGGTCCGTGGTAACATACTTTTTATCTTTGGGCTTTTTATGGAAAGTAGCAAGTCTTTACAAGTCAATAGGCGCAAGTCCAAGTGAAAGTCCGAGTTATTTATGTTAAAGTCCAAGTCGAGTTGCAAGTCTTTTTATATTTTGTAAAGTCGAGTCCAAGTCACATGACTCGAGTCCACACCTCTGCATCTAAACATGAACTACTGTTAGGTACAGTACCACACAACAGCTCAATGCCTATTGCTTCTATATGAAGGAGCCAAAAAGACCCTTCTCTCTATCGCTGTCTGATATACAGCACAGTTGTTTAGGTTCTGTCACCTGACAAAACAGGATAAACACATGGCATTTAAACAGCAATCATTTTATTTCACTTTTTCTGAGTCTTAGTGTGCAAATCTCGAATCAAATCATTAATGTTTGCCAAGTCAATGAATGCATTTTAAAAACTATTTGTGTGAAGTGGATTGTCTATTGGTGAACTGTCAACAAAATTCTAGCCATGGCAATATTAGTATGTAGCATATCAATTTCTGTCACAAAACTGATTTCTGACAAATAGTCGTCATTAGATTAGGAGAACTGACAGGGATCATAGGTATACTTTTACTGTACATTAAGCTGTTTAATCTGCTGTTAGTTTTAAGTCTGTATTTACAGACTATAGCCTGCCCTGCTATTAGCATTAACTGGCATTAACGTTAACTGTTGTCGTGACTTTGATGGATTCACTAGCGAACTTGAAGTGACTTAAACTTTCCTTTGAAAAAAAAAAAAAGCTCCTTATGTCCAGCTTATTTTATTTATTTATTTATTTTGCTGCCGCCATCCTCAAATGTATGTCACCCAACACACCTTCTTGCACGGAAAAAAAAATTCACTGCATTTGGCGCTGCTTGTATCTGAACGCAGCCATAACCTCTCTCATGATAGCAGGGAAAGTCACAGCCAATCAAAATGTTTATATGTGTTTTTGGGGCGGGAGGACTCAAGGAGAGAACGTGATTTATCCCTTTCATAAATTATTAGTGGGGACATTTCAATGGTCGGAGGATATTGGTGGGGACACATCCCCTCCGTCCACCCTGAATCTACGCCCCTGCAATGGAATGTTTAAGATCAAAGCATATGCATGGGTTAGAATGGCCCAGTCAAAGACCGGACCTAAATCCAATCTGAGAATCTGTGGAAAGACTTTAAAATTGCTGTTTCAGGAGGCTTTACATCCAATCTGACTAAGCTTGAGCTATTTTGAGAAGAAGAAGGGGCGAACAACATTTTATTCTCTGTATGTGCAATGCTGGTGGAGACGTATCCCAAAAGAACTGCAGCTGTAATTGTAGTGAAAGTTGATTTTACACATTTAAGAGAAATTTATTTGTAAAAAATTGGGGGGACTGACACAAATCACCTGCAAATAGAATAACGTGAATTAGTCAATGTTCGGTATCAAGAAAATAAAGATACTTCACAAATGCTTGCAATATTTTTAAACACATTTTATTTAATTTTTTTTAATTATCACATCACTAGTTAACAATTGACCACAATTAACACTTCTTTCAAACCAGAAAATAAACTGAATTTTAAAATGAATAGGAGGAGGGGGGGAAAGGAAACCTGCAAAAGACATTGTATGCACATGAAAGGCTACCATACACATCCCAATTGTTCTGCATGCTCTTAGTATGTTTTTTGTTAGTATATTATTATAGTTTAAGGATGTTTATGGGGCTTCTTACACTTTTATATAGGTAACTCTAACAAAATGTGTTTTATACAAGATTGTGGTTGTATAATGAAGCCTCAAAAAAATTTGGGAGGTATGCTTCATGTTTGTGGCTCTCTGATAAGTTTTCACAAGTGCCAAGGAGGTACATCCAAATTCATACTACATAGCGAATTTCAGTCTCTGCTCTTGCGCCCTTTTTAGAGCAGATTTTGATTAATTTGATCAAAAACACTCTCTGGCTTTTGATACGGGATGTACATTATATATGAATACAGTATAGGACAGTGTTCTCTTCATGTTTTAAGACTAGACGATGTCAAAGGTACTATGTGAAACTCATCAGACTCCTGTTTGCAAGAGTAACCCACTACCCACAGCCACAACCAGCATACCAAAGCAATGACCGTAAGAGAGAAACGCAAATACAAAACATTCTTTCATGTCAGCCTTTTTCTCAGAAAAAGGCAGTTACATTTCAATAATAATAATAATAATAATAATAATATTAATAATAATAATTAATGACAAGCGCACTTCTTAACATACCAAAGCTTTACTTGATATCCTTTTAAAACATGATTAAGGTTCCTTCCAATTTTCAACTTTTTCTTTCAGTGCCAATATTAAATGTATAAATATATATTTACATTTAGATGTGTTCTAGTAACTAATGAAAAACGATAGCTGTTAAATGAAAAAAAAGGGGGGGGGGGATAAACAGGGTACACTGCATAAAAGAAAAAAAAAGTGAGTTCAAAATGACCACAACATTTTATTTACCTAGAGGAAGCTTACAAAATAAAGTCAAACCTCAATGAGAACCATACTCAGGAGTATTTAAAAGCTGCACATCATAATTCAAATACACCTATCTACAAACCTCTCCTTTTTTCAAAATCATGATTACATAAATAATAATAACTATTGCCCATTAACCAAAATAATATCTGCCCCTCCCAATTCTTAGATCATAATTAAGTAAATTATTTTCTCATCAGTGGCACTTTAATCTATTAAATATATAACTGAGCAAAAGCTCAGTGGGAATTTGAATGATTTGCTGAGATTTAATAATAGTGCTTTAAAAAACCTTCAACAGTATGAAGGCGATTAGTGCTAATAAAGGGTATTTAAGTAATATTAAATTTTATTCGGATTGTAGTGTGTTTGAGCTCACTTCACTGCTTAAAAATAAGGCAAAAATGCACTGCGTTTAACATCATTACAAATATTTTAGAATAGCTGTATTCTAAACAGAATACTTCCTTTAGCTGTAAGAGACCAAAGACCTACAGTATGTGACGTAAGGTTTTCTGAAGCAGGACACATGATTATGACCGTATAATAAAGGCTATTCATACATAAATGATTAAATGCTACAAGAGAAATATAATAACTGCTGTCTCCAACATAATCGCTTTCTGAACATACATGTCACCGTTAAATAAACAGTGTGCTGCCAAGCTTAGCTTTTGCACTGTAAAACCACCTGCAGTAGACTAAATCCCATTACAAGTAAAAACTGACTAGATCTAGCCAGCAATGCTTTGTGTCACACTGATGCATCTTCTTTAAAGTAGCCACCAATTCCGGTCCTTTCCTTAAAATTAGGACAAGCAGCACAAACTTTAACGACAAGTTCCCTTACCCTCTTGAACAAACGTGTAGGCACTCCACCAAGTTAATTAGTGGTACATAATCAATAGATTTACTTCAATTGCACTTTATTAAAACTTCATTTACCATCCAAAAGAATGCATACCCATGTCCTTTCTCACATTCATTGTTCTAACAGCTGTGCTGGCCTCATTATCTGCTGACGTCAACACTTTCTGAGTCATGTGTGTTGTTCGGTTTGAGACTCTAAGCTGTACCTACTGTATATGTATCTGTTTTAAGATGTAGTTACTGTCCAATAGGCAAAGACTGCTGTATTGCTTTACAAGAAGAAAACAAATGACACAAACAACCGAGCATACACGAAATGAAAAGTCGAACAAACACACAACTCGTAGCCACGGTATTCACTCAAAAACATCACAAAAACACAATTTTAAAGCAGTTTAGTTAAAACCTACAGTTGAGACCAACTACGTACTGTATGTTAAATGTGAGTTTGCTTAAATGACAATGAAGGAAGATGAGAGTGAGTGAGTTATGAGAATTGAAGATACTGAAGGAGGGTAGTCAGTGCTTTTTAGGATTGACATGACAGCCCCGCATGCTGACGAATAGGCACAACACAACACTGGGGTCCAACGGTTCTAAAGAAAATTGTGGTATACAGGTCATGTATATCCAGATAACTACATCATGGGAAATCATATCAACTGTAAGACTGCAGCACTATTGTATAAGATCAGTCAGGAGCCTATTAGGGAATATGTTGAACAAAATGAGTATGAATATAAGTTATACAAGTTGTGCAGCTAAGGAAGGGGCAGTGAATAGATTCTGCCAAATTTTTATTTTCACCTATTAATCACCAGACTGATTACTTAGATGGAAACAGTGTACCCATGGACCAAGGTTATGAGAGCTACAGATGAGTGGTGGAAGTCACGTGCGGAGTGTGTTGAGTGAGTCAGCATCACCCTCTTGCTCTTGAGAGGCAGAGAGGAGGGCGGGGGTGGTGGAAGAGCGGGGCAAGCGGGCTGTCACCAACGAGTCGTTGAATGAGACACTGTTGCGGAGCGGATGGGGTTGTGCGGGGCCGTCGCCCACAACGGGCCAGGTGACAATGTCGGCGCCGTGGTCCGTGCGAGAGCGGGCGTTCACGCGGAAGTTGAGCTTGAAAGACTCAATCTGCAGCAGGGAGTTTTGGGGGAAAAACATAAAGAAAGAAGAAGAAAAAGATTTGGACATAAAAGGAGGGGAAAGTAGGTGGACAGAAAGTGTTTTGGAAATGAAATGATGAGGTGATAGCAAAAAGAAGAATTAGATGCCTGAAAAAAAAAAAAAACAGAAATCAAGATGATCTTGTAGGCAGGGAAAAGAGATTATACAAAAAACAATCCCTTTCCCCCACCTCCCACAGAAGAAAACAAAAAACAAAAAAACAACTCAAACATGTAGTATAACAAAATATATTTACAACATGAATATGAATATAAATGATAAAATTAATAAAAATAATTGGTCGTGTTTTAAATTGTGTTTTCCATACTACAGCGGGTCAAACAAATAATTTGTGAAATATGCATAAAATATTTGTACATTATTTATTGTGTAGTACTGAAATATAAGATCACAAGCCCATTGCATCAGGATGGACATATTGTAGGGCGTAAAAAACAGAGTACTTAAAAAAAAAAAAAAAAAAAAGTGAGTTTTTCAGGGAAGACACGCGTTATCTGACCACTGAACATGCGACTTCTAAAAATAAAATAGCTAGTGCAAATCTACACTTCCTTAATAAAGGTTCTGTGAATGTGACGTCAAATGGGATGAATATTGATCTCTACGTCTCCCACACTTCGCAGGCGGGCAGACACAATGAAATAGCTAGTGCACATCTACAGTATTAAACATTATATTATGATATAAGCCAGTTGTCTACAACACTATATTTCTTGGTTGTATATGACTTGTGGAATATAGAAATCATACCCTGCAAAGCTCGTTTCCTAGGAGAATAAGTCCGGAGATATAGCTAATCAGACAAGCATTATGTCAAAACTTCTTCCCCTGTTCAGCTTCAGTCCACCACAACAAAAAGGAAGTGCAACCTTGTAGTGTTATTTGGCATTACTAAACATCTGACTATTATAATTTATTGGGCATCATTGCATTAAAGAAAGTTAAACAGCTAGTGCATCTTTATGCTTCCTGAAAAAGGTACAGGGCAAGTTGGTTAAAATTCCCTTTTGTTAACCTTTAACTGTTGATTTTATCAGCAAATGAAATAGGTATTGCTATTGTATGTATGCTTCCTAATGAAGGTTCTTTGAAGGCTCGGGTAAATTCCCATCAATGGCTTAGAAGGAGTTGTGGATAAAAGAAAAGTGTGAGGACGACAGACAATGATGACACCAACACAAGATGATGTCTAGTGATCCCTATGTATCGCCTACAGTATCCCTATTCTTCGCAGGCAGGCGACACAAGTGCTTTTGAACTGAAACGATTTTCATTTTCACATACCTTAGCCACAAGCAAAGTTTTAGCATTGGTTACCCCAAAAGGGTATGAAAATTAAGAAAACTACATTTAAAGATACTTTGATATTTGATCACAAATTTTATTAAGTAGTCTAGCCTGGGTCTGAGGTGTCATGGTGGCATAGTAGTTAACACTGTGGCCTCACAACTCCAGAGTTGATGATCTGGGACCAGCCTTTGGGTCTGTGTGCATGGAGTTTCGTCTGGGTACTCTGGTTTCCTTCCACAGCCCAAAAACAAGAAGATTAGACTTCCAATTTGCCCCTAGTGTGTGAGTGAGTGCATGCCTGCTTTTTTCCCCTGCATTGGAATAGCCTTTAGGAACTATAAATAACTGTGCATAATTGCCTAAAAACGTGATGATTTAAAATAAACATAGCAATAAATAAATTTTCAATAGAATCAAGTCGGCAGTAAAAGCATTTCTAAACTCCTAATTGGGACCAGAGTACAACAATGGAGTCTGGCTTCTAAATGCACTTGTGTAGAAGTTCTAATGGGATTTCAGCCTGACATATGGAGATGCTTCTGAGGGAGAGGGCTTGAGCAGGAAGACACACAAACTTACTTGTTTCAGGGATGAGAGAATCCAGGCCCTGGGGGTCCCGGAGTGCCTCGTCCCCACATGCAGTGCTCTCCTTCAGCCCATTCTCCTGGGCTGGGCCGGCTGAGCCACTAGAGGTAGCCCCACTGCCCTCAACTGTCTCCTGTTCCCCCTCAGCCTAGAAACACACAGCAGCGTGTCAATAGGACAAATGGAGATGGTATGGATATGGACTCGTGAACCCTTCTAAAAAAAGAATAAATGTGTGTTGGTGTTTTGGATGGTGCATGAATTCAAAGCATACTATAAAGTAATAAAAAAAAATGAAATGAAAAAAGAAATACTAACAAAATATTTACAATGCAAAAACTGCAAGCTTTTAAAATATATACTATGAATACAAGCCGAACTGCATTACAAAATAATAGAGTGACAAGATCCGTGCACATGCAGCCAACCAATTCTAAAGGAAATGAAATGCTCAATTTTTTTCTATTAGTATAATTGTGTGCAACTCTATGATTCATTATAACCTTTTACAATTACTTAAATGATGCTTTATATAGTACCAGTCAAAAGTTTGGACACAAGTTCAAATGTATTTTTCTACATTCTAGAACAATACTGGATTTGTTTTAAAACTATGGAATAACACAAATGGCATTAGGTAAAACAGTATTGTCAAGTGCATTTTAAAACCTATCACCATGATGAAACTGGCTCTCAGGAAGACCATCCCAGGAAGGAAGACCAAGATGATTGTTGCCTTCAGCCTTGTTATACAATGTAGAATAAAATAAAGACCATGATAGAAAATGTGACCAAAGCTTTTAACTGGTAGTGTCAATTGGAAAATAAAGTATAATAAATTGTATAGTAGATTGCACAACAATGTTTATTATAGAGCAAAATGCAATGTGATGAGATACTATGCTTATAACTTTATATACCTATTTATTTCCCAATGGTATTTTCAGTATACTTAAACCACTCATTACACCATTCAGATATAACATTAAAACCACTGACAGGTTAAGTAAATAACATACCTACTGTATGTTAACATGGATAAAAAAATTTTGACATGTGCAATGTGGTTCTGTCTGCTGGAAAGCAAAAGAAATAAGTTATATGTCGAGAGTTTTCAATTAAGATTGAAAACAAAATATAATTCCCAGAAATGAGGTGATGCATTTTTATATCGATTGGGATATTAAGGCCCTTGTAAACACAGGCCTTGATTGTCTTATTGTAAAGGCAGATATATTAGGCAGCAAGTGAACAGTCGCTTCTCCAAGTTGACATGGTGGAAGCAGGAGATATATAAGAGCTTAAGGACCTGTGTGACTTTAACAAGGAGCAAATTGTGATGTCTAGACGAGTGGGTCAGAGCATCTCAGAAACAGCAGATCTTGTGAGATGTTCCCGGCATGCAATGGTTAGTACTGACCAAAAATAGTCCAAGGCATGACAACTTATTGACCAGCAAGAGGGTCATGGGCACCCAAGGCTCATTAATACTGGTGGGAAGCGAAAGCTAGCCTGTCTGGTGCAATCCCACAGAAGAGCAGCACAAATGCTGACAAAGGTCATGCTGCCTCTGACAGAAAGGCATTAGAACACACAGTACATTATATGACTTAAAGTGTCTGCTAAGGAGGTTTTGGTGCCAAAAACCACAACACACTTTCAGAGGTCTTGTGGGGTCTTTGCCAAAACAGGTCAGAGCTGTTTTGGAGGCAAATGGGTACCAAAACTATATTCGGCAGGTTCTAATGCTTCTAATGTTATAGCTGAGTGGTGTACAGCTACATACAGTACTATATGTAAAAAAAAAACTACTATTATTAAAAAAATAAGGACTCTAGTAATACAGTAATTTACCATTAACACATAAGTAGTTGTAACTGCTATAATAACATTAACAAACATCATTAAGTTTTTTCAAGTCACGGTAAAAGTACTCATTATGCAAATGCAAATGAATGTGTAAATGAAGATGTACCGTATAAATGATAAGTACAGCCATGGAGATTTTCATGCAAACATGGGTGACCATAGGCTGAGGGGTAAGGTGACACCACGACCAATAAAAAGCTTGTCCGTATGAGGCTTCTTTTTTTTCTTTTACTTAAAAACCAGATACAGAAATTCATCTGGTTGAATCAGACATTTGCTTGATTCAACAAACCTGACTCAACACACATGCTGATGATCATCACACTTGATTCAATTAATGAAGGCTTTCATCATCAGCCTGTGTGTTGAGTCAGGTGTGTTAAATCAAGCAAATCACTAAAAGTGACCACATCACAGCGACTTAGGTGAGAACATTTTGAAAAGAAGAGCACTTCATGACACATATATAATATTTATTGCTTTTAATTTGTTTCACAGCTTTCCTGGACCAGACCCTAGAAGGATGCCTGTGCCAAGCTTTGGTAAAGATGGATAAAGTAAATTTATTAGAGAATGTATTAAGTCAATTTAGCATCTATTAAACAGACAAATGCACCAGAATGCACTTAAAATGAATGGGGTAGTAAAAAAAGGAAACATGTTAAACGGAAGAAAGGAAGAAAATCAATGAAACATCATGAATGTGACATTATAAACTGGTAAAGAGGACAAACAATGCATAGTGTGCACTGTGACTAAATTCTTAAAAGACAGTATAAGACAATATAACCACTATAACAACAAATTTATCCAAGGCAGTTAATTATAATAAATCATAATAATAATTTTGTTTTTTCTATACTGTATATATACTATACTGTATTTCTATACTGTGTGTATATGTATATGTATATATATATATATATATATATATATATAGATAGATAGATAGATAGATAGATAGATAGATAGATAGATAGATAGATATCAGAGAGAGTGAGAGTGCGCACCTTTTTCATTCTCAATTCACCATATTACATTAACCTTGCATCTTTGTGGCCAATACACAAACAATACTGGTAAAAAAACATCTAATCAGACATACTTTTCTTATATATCTAACAAACTGTTCAAAGCAATTAAAGTTAATGTCAAAGACGAGCATCTAGTGACCACATGACCCAGTCAAGGCTCATCACTGTCTGGTGATGTACATCCATCTTGTGGTCTTACTACATACAAAATCAAGGGTGCAGATTAGGTGCAATGCCAGTGTCTGGGTAACGCGCACATGAGAAAAGATCTTGTCAAACCAGACCCTAGAAGAGGAATCTGGCATTGGAAAAAAGTTTAACCCTTTTAACTGAGGTAATTTCCTTAGTCTACATTAAGCTTTAATTATGGTGAAGATTTGCCATGGCATTGTTTCAACAGACTACACCGAACAAACTAATATAGTTACACTGTTATAATAATATAGGTACAGGTGAGTCAGAAGTTATAGAAAATACATTTTCAAGTGCCCCCAAAGATGCCCTGGAAAACTGTTTGGCACCCATGGTGAGGAGCTGGACAATATACTTTGACGCTAAATTTGAATAAGAGAGGTTTGGAGTATATACAGTATGCTGCTCCTCTTAATTGAGAGAAGTGTTTTCCTTTTTTTTTTTATACAAGAATGTCCCTGATTAGCTTCTGTTATAGCTGCTTAAGTAATATCCCACTAGTTGGAGACCCAAAAGCAGGCTTAAGACCCACTGTAGTGAATCCATCCCGAAGCTGGCTGGGGAACCCTCTAGGACAAGCTAGAATATGTGGTTTGGGATAGAGGAATCTGTGCTGACCGTTAAAGACTGTTGCCGTTGCAAGCACGCCAGGAAGAGTAAAATAAAAATAACTTAAAAATCTTATCTGATCTTTCTCTGAATCTTATCTGATTATATCCCTGTGTTACTATGGCCAAGTCCTTTCAAGTATAATTTTTTTTTTCCAGGAAATCCCAAGCAGCACAGATGCAGAATGTTAAAATACAATAATAATTTGTATAGGAAAGTCTATTAAAAATAAAATAGCACTATAAATCACTGATATCTTTTTTGTTCACCATCTTACCTTAACATTCCCCCCTCCTGGTGCATGGCTGACGTTGTCCAAGGAGCCCACTTTAGACTGGGCTTTGTCTTTAAAGTTCACTTTATGAGACTCAATCTTTATATCTCCACCTCCTACAAGAAACATTATCATTAATAATAACTTAAAATCACCATTAATGAGTGCTCGGCTCCAACCCAGAACCTTTTAGTAACATTTAATCAGGTCCAAAGCCTTACCTGGCTTATGCTTGATATTGACCCTTGAACCACATTTTGAAGTCACTCTACTCAAATCAACCTTCTTAGTGAGAATCTGGACCTGAAAACACAACAAACTTAATCCAATAAAAGCAGTTCTGGACTGGAGATACAGGACACCATCAGGTTTTACCTGGCTTGTTTACAGACTGCAAAATCCACATGCAGTGCTATTAAATCAACACAGGCTGGCATGCCACTCACTGCAAGGTACGAACGATAAGGGATGAAAAATAATCATAATTTATTTATGCTTAACCCATTAAGACCAGGTGTGCCATGTGTGAATATGGCTTTACGATCTGCTGTGAGCACGTTTATATGATACCTCATGTTCAAGAGACCTGATCTATGAACTGCATTGTGAGTCACTGAAATACACGTAAGGAAGGGAAAAATTGTCTTTTTGGAAATTGTACACAATAATTTCCTTAGTCTACATTAAGCTTCAATTATGGTGAAGATTTGCCATGGCATTGTTTCAACAGACTACACCGAACAAACTAATATAGTTACACTGTTATAATTATTAAACAGTAAAAAAAAATATGAATTATGTGAATATGGCTGTTTGGGTTTTAGAATCTTTTTTTAGGCACCTTGCGTCTTAACAGGTTAAATCAATTTAAAATGTGTTTGTACTGTAGATCTATGGCCACTAATATATTTTTTTAACATCAGTCAGTATTAAAGGCAGTTTTGAAGAGCTAAAGGAAAAGAAAGCTGCAACCAGCGATCATATGAGGAAAAAAAAAGGTAGAGATGTTTAAAGGGGAAAAAAAAACAGAAAAAATAATTTGCCTCAGGGGGGAAATATACTTGCTGTTCAATCACATGTTCGCATAGTCAACCAGCAACATCGTAAGCGTATTTGTACACAAACTGTATTTTCCTATATAATGTTATCTGTAGATTCCAATAGAGGGCACAACAAAAAATTCAATCAGTAAACAAACATGGCGACACTCAATGAGCTTAGTTTCCCTGTTGACAACTCTTTTGACATATCTGATGCATCATACAGGTGAAGGTTCATTTCAGTCCTAGTCGCACAATATTTTTTCTTGAAACTTTTAAACATTTTTGAAGCGTTGGCTGACTACACTCACCTTACCCTCTACATGCTTACTGCATCTTTCTGGTGTGCATGGGCCCGAGGATTTCTGAGAATGTGCACAAGCTCTGCACCAAATGAACTCATGACGCGTAAGGCAGCCACCATGCGCATCCGTGTACACACAGTTACACCGGAAAAGCAAGTATATTTCTGCCCTTAGAACTAACAAAACAATTTAAGTAAAAAAAAGTAACCACTGGACAGAAATTAAATTAAACGTCTGCTGTTACTGAGAACTGGCTTAGAAGGTAGCAAAGGAAGCAACAGTTGTTTTACCATAAAAAAAAAAAAAAAATATTGCAAAATAATTGCATATTTATCCACATGTCTCTGTCATCAGAAGAGTCCGTTTTTTATTATAGCGTCACCACATGCCAAGTAAGTACTTACATTCCCACCACCAGGAACATGCTTGATATTGTCCTTGGAACCCAAGCGAGATGTAACATGGCTGTAGTCCACCTTTTTCGAGACTATCTGAACCTACAACACAGCATGGCGGGCACAGGGCAGAAGCACATAAAGGATCACCAGATAAGAGAAAGACAGGAGAAAAGGGAAAGCTGAAGCATCTAGAAGCTTACACAAGTTGATGAAGATATTCATCAGTCTAGGAACTATAGGTGACTAAAGTGTACATGCCATGCTGTGTTTAAAATATCACCACTGATTAGGAACAAATTGACACCCATACTGTTCCCCCACCTTTGTACTGTAAATAAATGTTGTGGCACTAGAGACTAAATGCTTGAAAATGTCCATAATACTGTACTAATATTTCATTGCATGAATCTCTCTAATTGTAAAGTGTCCTTGAGCTCTGGAAAGGCGCTATATAAATAAAAATTATTATTATTAATATTATTATGTACACCATGTTGAACAAAATAAATGTGACCATTTGAGGACATAAATCAAAGCATTTAGACTTGTATGTTGTTACACCCAGGAAACAAAGTATAAAATACCCACCCCCAGGATATAACCTGCCAACATTCAATTTATACACAGCAAAAAGAAAAATTCAGAGAAACAGTTCCCTGTGGGAAAGTAAGATTCACTTATTATATCCCATGCATGTCCCAGTGACAACCGCTGAATACGTTTTTTCTGAGCAATACCTGCCTCAGTGTAATCATCTGATCAGTTTTTATAATGTACACATTTTTTCATAAAAACAAGTTTACAGAATTTACACTTTTTTTGTGGAACTAAAATGTACCAAACCAAACTAAAAACAAACACAAATCATGTAAAGCATAAATCAAAGTTGATTTTGATAAGACTTATTAATGTTGATTTATATCAAATGTACCTAAAATAATAAACTAAATAGCTGTTGAAATCATTTCCTGCATGAAATAAAAAACCTTGTGCCCCTGTTGTCTCCATGTATTCATCAAGCAGGATATAAACAAAAACTTTTCAACTAATAGTCCAGTACCAGTTCTCAATAAGCAGCAAAACCAGTCACCATGCATAAAACTCATTGCTGCAGACATATTTCATGTTCAGTAGAAATCTTGCCTAAGATTCTGATCAGTATTTGAATTTATGAGAATTTGCTTGGTTTACCCTCAAGCTCTTCAATACGAGTTATTGATTAGTGTTCAGTAGAAACAACTGCCCACTCAACAAGCTTTTATTCACACACACACATCCACAGCACCGCCATTTTTTATTTTATTTTTTACTTTAGTCGTATCCAATTCCCACACATCATTACTCCCACATCAAAGCTACAACTACCAATCAGGGACGGAGTGTTTCCTCTGAGCCATGTGACGCCACCAACCTCATCTTCTCGAACTGCTAGCTCATGCACCGTTGGGGGTGGTGTAACACACTAGGAGGACACCTCTATCCCTTCCTTTCGTCTCGCCATGATTAAGCTCTGATTGATGTGAGAGCACTAAGTGCATCATATCCTTCCCCTATAAGAGAGCTTATCCAATCAGCTCTCTCTAGGCCTCTGGCTGCGGGAGGCTACAGGATCACCCCGGATTCGAACTTGCGATCTCCGGATTTAAGAATATGATATGGTTACCAACGGCCCCGTGTGTACTGTTAATCTCATGCAACTACTGTACTTCAAATGGTTTTAGTATACACTCCAGGCAGAATCTTAATTTTACAAGTTTTGCATAATCAAGCAATATTTTTCTTTTATGTCATAGTGGCAGACTGGAAAAAAAAATCTGAGGATAACATTTTTATACTCTCTACAAAACTATTTGATGTTTTGACAGAGTGTCCTTTTTCATTTATTTATACCAGGAGATGATTTCTGGTCTAAGGAAGTCTGAGGAAGTGTAGAAGGTTGGGTTGAAATAAAACATTTAAAAAAAAAAAAGTATATTGGTGAAATATATTGACACTTTCTTAAAGCTGGGTGGTCAAGGTATGCTATAGGCATGCCAATTACAGCTATGGCCAAAAATCTAAATTATTTTGTTTCTAGCCACAGTGATATCAAATGTAATATCAAATATAAAAAAATATTAAAATGATTTTCCATTTTTAACATAAGATTTCTATTTTTTCTGTAGACTATTTTGCCATTATTTTGCTATATTTGGATTTAAAAGTCTCTCATGAAGGAAGAAAAAAACCAACAACTACTGTACTCCAAACTCAACAATCAGCAACCATTTTGTATTTATGGGAAACAGAAAAAAGAAGTTAATAAGACAAAATGTGGACACCATAAATGTGAAAAGACTGCTAGAAAAAGAGAACACAAACACAACAGGGTTTAAAAAAAGAAAAAAAAAAAGAGATAACGCAGCAGGCTGGTGGAAAAAGCGTGTTATGGCAAGTATGGAAGATGAAAGTGAACTCACTTTGCCCTGGCTGGTCTCTTTGGAGAGGGAGCCCTGAGCAAGAGCATCCGTCTTGCTTTGAGAAACTGTGACCTGGGGAAACAACCCCAAATCCCCTACAGGTCAGTCACTCACACCACAACAACTAACCCTTTACCTCTGATTTAGTAAACAATAATCATTGATCATTGCACAGCAACCTTAACCACACAAGACAAAATAGTGAAGACTGAGAAGGGTAATAGTAGTTAGTACATCAGGGTTTTAGATCTCATGCGATTATATATTTTTTTCCCTCAGCATGCTGTGAAGTGAGACCACATGATGTATTTTACATCGGTGATGATACTACAATGACTCGTGCTCTATATTGATACTAACAACCACAGATTTCACATGCTTGGCAAATATTAAAGGTTAGTGGTGACAAATATTGTTCTGTGATGTCCAAGGAGAAATCTCAGCCAGGAAAAGTATTAGTGGGGTGAACGATAAGGAACAGATGAATGACACTGCAGATGGAAAAAGTGGATAAACAAAAGTGTGATTGTTGGCAAGTCATAAATATGCTTGCAGAAGATGGAAAAAGAAGAATTAGCACTCTAATAAAGAGATGTCAGATACAGAATAATGTTTGTAAGGTGACAAAACTCAGGCATGCGGCATAGGATTCTTGCAGAATTGAAGATATGCAAATTATGAAACAGTATAAACAACTGGATCTAGAAAAGTCTAAATCTGTGAAAAAAAATGATAAAGGTAAAAAACATCAAAATGCAATGCCCAAATATCTCTTGCATTCTTACCACTCTGCCTTGCTTCTCTGAACAGGTATTTCAAAAACAGATCGATTGCTACACTTTTTCTGATTCATTTCTGGAAGAGGTACAATTTGTACAGACCCAGGCTCATAGCCAAACACTGTGTCACACTGACATAAAAGTTAAAACTAAGGATTCCAGTAGTATTCCCCTCACCTTTCCTCCTCCGGGCTGGTGTTTGATGTTGTCGGTAGAGCCGATCTTGGAGCGGACATTTTTACCATCCTGGGCTTGAGCCGTTGCTGGGCGACTACTGGTTTTGGTGGTGGTACTGGTTGTTGTGGTAGTAGAGCTGACTCGAGGGGCACGGGGTACAGGAGGCTTCCTCTCTGGCACTGTGCTGGCTGAACTGTTAGTGGTCGTGGTAGGTTTAGTGGTGCGGGTGCGGGTTGCGGTACTACTGGTAATGGTGGATGGTCTGGCAGTTGCAGATTTGGGTTTGGTGGAGTCTACAAAGATGAAAGGATGGAGAATATTAGGGAAAAAAAAAAAAGTAAGATCGGAGAAGGGAGGCCAAAGATAACACATTGTAGTTCACTAGATAGGCTACACTGCACCCTAGCAAATAAAAATATCATAAATACAAGCGTACATAAGTACAAGTGTACTGTGTCTAATAGCTCTTATTATTAATTCATAGATATTATTAATATTGAAATATTCTAAATGAAATTAAATATGATTCAGCCAGTTTGTGATGCTTTTCCACAGTTTATGCTTTAAATTTTCTTATTTTACTGGAAGATAACTTAAATAAAAAATATATATTTTTTTATTTTATCTTTTAAACTTTTGCTTCGATTTTTCAAATGGGGTTAAATTATTATTTTTTTTTAATAATGGTGTACAGTCTTATCTACAGTACTTATACCTATAATTTATCCCTTTAAATTTAAAACGTTTATTTGCTGGATTTTATTTAATGAAACATATTTAATTCCCCTATTTTTTCATGTGGATTGTAAAAAAGCTGAAACCAACCAGCATGAATACCCTGTGCTCAACTAAAGAGCAAATATTTTCCATTCCTTAACAAGTGGGCTCTTACAAATGCTGAAACGTTCATCTAAAATGTGACCGTCCTGCTACTCACTCGTTATAACCTGCAGCACATGAAACACGGCTCTGTCAATGAGTAATAAATCAAAACTCTGCTTTTTGGCAGATGTTTTCCCACGTGGTAAAAAAAAAAAAATTATCAGTTTTTTTAAAGAGACTTGGTAATATTCCCAGACTGATGATGGCAAGATGATGTGGCTGTCGACTCATGGATTTTGTGTCATCACAATAATATTGGTTTACATGATTGGCCAGTTGAGAGACAACCGATCAGTAAAAACTGATCGATTAGAGCACCCCAAGTAATTTAGTCAATACAGTGCACCCCTTATAGATTTATTATACTAGAAGTAGAAGTTTATACAGCAATAGTGTTTACACAACATGCAAATCCCATAAAATTTAGATATACAGAAAGTATAGTGGACGTTAAGGGACGCATACACATATTTGGTTGTCATGGCAAGGATTGCTGCTGGGCACAGTGTTGTGTGATGTTGCTTCTGAGTTCACACATTACACCAGAGAATTGCTTAACTTTTCAGGTACAGAATGTGCTTTGTTTTCACAGGCATAAGAATAAAAAGTTATGATCTATACACAGCTGTTTCTGGGTTTACAACAGATAATAAGGGGGGAAAAACTAACAATGATTTGTGAGTCTGTAGGTAATACCATCTTGGAAATTACTGTGGGCAGTGGAGAATGATAGGAAATATACACCAAAATAAATCTCAAACTTTGGTGTGTAAAATGACACATCAGGACCCACTGTTTATCAGTGTTAACATCAGAGACCAATGGCGCTGTGAGTTTGTTGATGTTCTGTTTTTGACCTGTTAGACAAAATGTACTTTTTAGCCATTTTTTCCTTGCTTTTTGTCCTTTTCTGTTTTGTATTAGATCCCTCAAGAAGGTGGTTCCCACTATTGTGACCTCATTTAAGAAGATACATTCCCCAGGCTTGTTGCATTGTTTGGTGAGGGCATGGCAAACTTATTAAAGAAATTATAAAATATGGGACCTTTAAGGTGTACCTTTAAGGTCTTTAAGGTGTATTACAGAGATATTAAAACATGATGCTGAGCAAGTTTCAGTCACGCTTGTAACATCAAGTGTTTCCAGGAAAATGACTAGGAGTTCCCACAAGGTACAATACCTGAGACAAATACTCCATAGCTGAAAACATCTTTCACTTACGTAAAAATCCTTGACTTTTATGTCCGTCTCTGCATTGCTACAAATCTAAAAATTTATACTGGATCAATAATGTTGTAGTTAAAATGCATGATAATGTACCTGTGGTCTTCAGAGTACTTGGTTTCTTCTCTTCCCCTGTTTTACTCTCAGTCTTTGTAGCTGCATATAACAATATCAAGGTATGCGTCAATCACTTCTTTCTTAGATTGTTAAAATTCAACAATATGTGTCAGTATGCAAAGCAAACTCTCAGTATAAATAATTAGAAAGGGAACTGTGCTGTTAGTTTTAAGCTCCGGTACTTTAGGGTGTGTGTGTTAGACTTACCCACAGAGCGCCGTGCTGTCAGGGCACTTGATGTGGTGGTTTTGCTCACCGCTGTGGTAGATGTACCATTCTTAGAGGCTGTGAGCCGGGATGGAGCAGCATGGGACTTTGGCACTGAAGACTCTGTGGCTGACTAAAAAAAAAGGGAGAAAAACACTAGAGCTAATGCAAACTATGGCATTTATGACCAGTATTTTTCAGACAATGTCCACGCCTATGCCCTTTACAAAGGTCTTTAGTCATCACACTGTCTAAGGCACCTTACTACAAGACTATGGTGGAGATTAGCACGGCACGATTTGATTTAAATAAATAACCAAATTAATAAATAAATACACATTGTATATCACACTCTGATTATCTTGACCGGTATTGCAATTTAGACTGTGGAATTTGACTATTAAATGTGCCATTTTCTATTCAAGGATATTAATTTTGAATACAGTTAATTTACCAAAAAATTGGGACAAATGATCTCATTAGGATTGTTTGCGCCAATAGTTATTTATAAATTTAAAGTTATAAAAAATACACAAATAACTAAATTACAGACAAACTCTACCTAAATTACAGACTATGCGTATATAAACTGTAATAAATTACAACCTTTTGTAATCAAATAATTGTACAGGTCCATAATGTGATTTAGATTTTTATGCTATTAATTCCTTAGCATTAGCAGACCTTTTCAAATTTGATATTTACAAGATTTCTGCAAATTACACATTTATGACAGTATGACAGTAATTTCGGCAGATGTGTAATGGATGAACGTTGCGAAAGGCATTGCAAATGAACTGGTCAATCATGCAAGCAAAAGGGACATGAGTTCTGAAAGTATAGTAGAATTGATCTTCAAGAGGCTAATTTTCAAATTCTCCAAGAGAGGACTGAAGGTCTTACCTTATGCTTGACCTCACTGGCCACAGTGGTTGAGGTGGAGGGACGGCTGGCAGCCGAAGCAGGACGCTTGGTGCCAGCCGTTGGTGTGGGTGCCTTGGGCACAGAAGGTTTTTTGCTGGGGGTAGCAGAGGTGGTGCTTGTGGAGGTAGGGGCTGGGGTTGGGCGCTTAGGAGCAGTCACAGCATTGGATACCGTGCTTGGCCGGGACCTGGCCACAGTCGTTTTGGTTGTCGTGGTAGCAGGCTGCATGGATTGACGGCAAACCCAAAACAATGGAAAGCAAAGGAGTAACAAAAGCATAAAAGGACAAATAATAGCAGCAGGACCCAAGCAGCAGGGGGAGTGCTAAAACACCCGCGGTACACCCTGTAGTTCAAGGTTATAATGGAAAATCGTTTTTTGTTTTTCCTAGCTAGGGTTCCACAGTGCAAGTGTTTTGCTTCTATTTGCTCTTTGAGGCTTTTTTTAGGTTGAATAACTAAAAATTACAAGAATGAGTAAAAAATTATCTACAGTCGAGTTATATTAAAACATTCTGTTGGCAACACTATCTTATCAGTGCTTTCCATTGCTACTGTCTCCCCAGTTATTGCTGTGCAGGTATGAATGTTTTACATAAGTTCATTTGTAACTACAGTGTGAGCAAACAGCAGATTCCCCACTTGCGATTTGCATGGATGAAGAGCAGCGTGCAAGCATTTTTTGTAATCTGGTGCAGAAGAGCGTAAACTGAAGTGTTTGGATATCTACGAACAAAATTTGGACCGAAAATCTAAAGAAGATGAAATTTTGAATTTTTTTTTAAACAGAATCATTACTGGTTACAAGACATGGATTCATCACTAGGAGCCTGAGAGTAAACAGCAGAGTATGGAACGGAAACATACTCAATCGGCGAACAAAAAAAATTTCAAAAGTCAACCTAGATGGAAAATAAATGGTTATAGTTTTCTGGGATTCTTAAGGGTGTGTATTGAAACATTATTAGAAAAAAGATTCATGACAGTATTCATGCCAGAGTAATGCCTATTAAAGAGCTGAAGCATAAACTTCAGATTAAAGGGCAGAGGACTGCTATCTAAGGGCGTTGCATGACAATGCAAGTCCACACACTTCTGCTCACACTGTCAAACATCCCTATAGCATCCCAGCATACTCCCTATAGTCCTGATCTGGCTCCGGTGGTGCATTCGTGGCTCGCAGTTCAGCCTAAAACATTTTTAATGAAGGAAAACGAAAGCTTCTTGACAGATAGACAAAGTGTATTAAAAAGGATGGAAATTATGTCCAAAATTTTTTTTTTTCTATAGCCAGAGTGCTGATCATTTGTAACTCACCCTAGTATTTATTTTATAAAATAAAAAAAAATGTTCACCAAAGCCAGCACAATATTGCTGCAGTATCCTTTCCTTGGGGTTGATCAGTTTGCTGCCCTGTACATGTTACTGTAACTACCTGCTTACAAGGTCTTTAAGTCTTGTCATAGTAACAAACACAAATGGGCTTTATAATGTTTTAGGTCATGGACCAAAAAAAAAAACTTCTTTTTTCGGTGTGCACAAGGATGGTTTACATTTTTTTTACAGATTAAGACATTTCTTGCTGAACTAGATCCACCTTAGTCTGACCATTACCAGCTGCTGAAAGAGAGGCCAGGCTCAGTGCTATTGTCCCTCTAAAAAATATTGTGGAACCTTGAAAGCATTAACAAACAAGATATAATGATCTTAATCATGTATTGGTCCTTGATTTGAGGGTGGTGTGTGGGAGGGGGGAGGGGTAAAAAACTCCAACAAAAATTAGCATTAGCAGCAGCAGCATGACCAATGGACAATATGGATGAATGGAAAAGGATGTGACTTACCTTGGTTTTTTTCTCTGGACTAGGCAGGTCTTTTCCTGATACAGTTCTAGCACCATTAGTCACCACAGGTTTAGGTGCTGCTTTTTTGGCTTTTTCAGTTTTGTCTTCTTTCTCCACTTTGGCAGATGGGTCTTTTTTCACCTCCGTTCCAGTTTTTTCTGTTTTCTCTCCTTCCTTAGACACCTTTGTCTCTTCCACAGCACCTGTTTTTTGGGCTACATCTTTATCTGACTTAACAACCTCACTCTCAGATTTGTCTTTCTCTTGCTTCTGATCAATCTTGTCTTTCTCAGCTTTCTCCTTTTCAGTTTTATCATCATGCTTCTGATCTATTTTGTCTTTCTCAGCTTTCTCCTTTTCTGTTTTATCATCATGCTTTTGATCGAGCTTGTCTTTCTCAGCTTTCTCCTTTTCTGTTTTCTCATCATGCTTTTGATCAAGCTTGTCTTTCTCAGCTTTCTCCTTTTCTGTTTTCTCATCAGGCTTTTGGTCGAGCTTGTCCTTAGCAGAGTTATCCTCTAATTTATTGTCAGGCTTTTCTTCTGCCCTCTTACTTTTGTCCTCTTCTGTTTTGCCACTATCAACTTTGGTAGTTTCTGCTTTCAACTCTAGCTTTTCGACTTTGTCCACCTTTTCCACTTTCACCTCCTTGTCCATCTCTGAAGACAGATCTTTCTTACCCTCACTAGCTTTAAAATCAAGAGATTTCTCTACTTGCTCTAAACTGTCAGGCTTTTTACTTGTATCTGTTTTTTCAGGTGTCTGAACCTTTTCTGTCTTGTCAAGCTGCTCGGTTTTCTCAGGTTTATCTGACTTATCAGCTACAGGTGCCTGTTCTACTTTTTCCACCTTGGTAAATGCCTCTTGCTTTTCACCACTGTCTTTGTTTTCCTTTTGGTCTTTTATATCAGTCTCTTCCACTTTGGCCATCTGGTCAGGATGGTTTCTCTTCTCAACTTTGTCCATCTTGTCTTCTTTGCTGAACACATCAGACTTTTCCAGGCTCTCTATTTCCACCTCTGGTTGAATGATCTCTGTTTTGACTGTAAAAGAAAAAGATGAAAACCAATTATACGTGACCCTCAAACTTGTTGAAGGGTGCTTTACTTCGTGTGGTCACCACATTAATTAATAATATCTTATTATGAAAATTGCTACTTGCATAATAAGTCCTTACTTATTTCTGAGTCAAACACTGATCACTTACACAAGATGAATTGGTAATGAAAGTGCTTTGTTGCTTTCAGTAAGGTGTATGCAATGTTGATAAATAAAAACACAGTCAAGACAGACTACATAAGCACTGGATAGATGGGCATCAAGGAAAGATACAGAATACATGAATATACATAAGGATTATTGAAAAACAAAAACAAAATTAAATTTAAAAAAATTATAAAAAATTGTTGGTTACAATTCCCAAGCCCAGTTGCTCTTTCAGTCTTTAGTGTAAACAATGACTCTGCATTTTCCAAATGAGTGTGTGTGTCAAATAAAAAAATGAACCAATCAACCTGAAATTAGATAATGTATATGTATATGTGTGTGTGTCTGTAAATGTGTGTATGCACGGGTGTAAAACTGTATGTAACATTTTTAAACATGGTCTAAACAGATCAAAATGTAGAGGCTATATTTAGACTTAGTTCAATCTTTAGCATGCAGTAATCTTTCAAAATCATTATATTAGGACAGTGCATGGACTGAGTCAGTCTTGAGTCATTTGATTACCATCTAAAAAAAAAGAAGAAGAAGAAAATTGCATTTACTTATGCTGCTGTGACTCAAACAAGTAAAAAAAAAAAAGGATACAAGACGTATTCCATTCAATGGAATACAATGAGTGAGTCATTAAACAGTGGTGTAAATAGTGCATTAGTAAAAGATTTATAGTTTTGGTAATTAAATAGCTCAAAAGAATTATTTGCGGCAAGTCAAAGCAAATCTCCTTATTCTTATTAGCCACAGCGAAGGATAGTAAAATAAAGGAGGCTATAATGTATACTCTTCTCTTAAACACCTTAATAGTTACTGAGAGGATGGAATAAAAAAAGAAATGTACTGTAACTGCAAATAATCTCTCTGGAACATTTGCATGCATCTATACTGTTGTACAATGTGCTTCAGTAAAATGAACGTTGAATGTTATTTACAACATGCATTTTGAGTACGAGAATCTAAAAATGTTAAAAAATTATACCCCTTTTTTTTTACTGACAAAGTGATGCAAGTGATGTCATATCACTGTGATCCAATCCAATCTACAAAAATGATCATGGAGCAGACAGACTGGCTCTAGGCTCCAGACTTTAAAACCACTGCTGTAAAATTTATCTTTAAGGTCTGAAATAAAATTGCTTGTTTTTACCAGCACAAAAGACCATGACCTTTGACAAAGGTACTGACTCTACCTTACTGAGAAAAGCTTGTGATTATTATACTGCTTGCCTCTGGTGCACAAGCCAGCATTTGGATAAATATCTGCATTATGCTGCACTAATAGAATCTCCGCACACCAGTACAAGTGCATATGCATGGATGTGTAGCTGTTTAATGAGTATGATTACACTAGCAGTTATATTAGCATTCAGCATAATTCAAACAGTCTATGTAAATTAGTAGGTGGAGCGTCTGAAACCGAGACTACTATCAGAGTGACCTACTCTCCCTGTCTAGCCATTCAATGCCCTCTGATTCAGATGCTCCTGTATGCCTTTGTCTAGTTAGTTAATAGTTGCGAAAAGAAAATTGCATTCAAATGTATTTAGAAAAAAAACAACACACAAACCAACACACAGCAGTCAGAATAAGCAAAAAGTATGTCATTCTCCTGTCCACCTGTCTGTCCATCCTGAGCATGTTTACCTTACATTTGGTAATATTACCTAAATAATTAATATGAATAATTACTAATATTGCTGCGATAAATATGCATTCCTTATAGCTTTATTACAAGCTTGCATCACCTACCCTCAAGTACAGGGAATAGACTGACACTGCCTTCAGTACCAGTAGTGCTACCGTTGAAAGCTCGGCTTGTGACTGGCACAGGCACAAGTACACCCTTGTCCTTGTCCACAATTGAACCCTCTGGAACGTCCTCCATGGGTGAGAGTGGAAAGCTTCCGTTACTCTTAAGTGGTGGAAATGGGGTGAGATGAAGTGTTGTGCCAGTTCCGTTACGAGCTCCAGTAGCATAGAGAGTTGGTGGAGGTGTTGGGGGCTGATCGTCTGCCACTGTCAGTGAGCGTCTCATGCTTCCAGTATGAGGCCGACGGGGTCCTCCTAACGGTGAGGCTAGTTCATCAAGCATTCCTCCACCAGGGTACTTGTCTGGTAGCTGAATGCTGGCTGGCACTGACAAATGGGAACACTCAGACATGGCTCTTCTCATAGCCTTCCTCTGATGTTCAGCTCGACCCATGAAACAAGGTTCAGGAACTTCGCCCTCCTCTTCCTCACTCTCATTTGATGATCCCTCAGCCGCCGGTCTTCCACAAACACTTTCATCTCCCCCCTCTAGGTAATTATCGTTAACAACTCCTATGACACAGTAGTTAGGGGGTGCTTGGAGAGAGCCCATCTTGGGGCTCATCTCTGGACTGAGAACACAAGGTGACAGATCCCGTTCTGCTACAGTGGCTGGTTTCAGAGAATCAAAAGAGGATGGGACATCAGCATTCTGTGATCCTGAAAGTTGTGCAGCAGGCATCATCCCCCGATTACCTGCAGATTCGAAAGCTGCCGTGGACTTCCCAGGGGATGCAGGTGAAGAAGATGAAGACAGAGGGCTCTCTAAGCTCTCTCCTACGCTGCTTAGTGACATGCTTCCAGGAATTGCACTTCTCCCAGGTACCTGCAGTTCGGACTCCTTCCCCACCGGCGCTGCAGAGTCAAAGAAACATAGCTTATCTTCGTCAGTCAGCCCCAGGGCTCGTGGGGTACCAGCGAAGTTCCTTGGAGCCCCAATGTCACCATGCTGCCAATCCCATCCCTGTGTGGCAGGTTGTGTGGACATTGATGCACCTTTGCATAGCTCACTGTACTCCGAGAACGGAGATGCTGGCTGTTGGTTGGAGAGAGAGGACATTCTTTTCCTCCTCTAGCTATTGCTATCTAGTCCTTATGTATATAAATCTTTGTCTTCTTCCTTATTAAATGTCCTTATTGTTCTTCTGTGTTACAATATATTAGCTGAGGTTTATCCTTTCTGGCTTTGGTCTAGTTTTTCAATGGATAAAAGTGTGAGCTGTGACCCCCTCTCTGCATCTACGATCGACAATTCACCAAGAATCTGTGAGAGTGAAGCAGCCCTCTCTCTGTCTCTCTCTCTCTCTCTCTCTCTCTCAGACACCCTTCCACCCTCCCCATTTGATGGCCATTTCCCTGGCTCATGTCACATGATTCCTTGTGTAGCAGCTTATTCGCTGGTTGAAAGAATAAGCTCCCTCCCTGTTCTGAAAAGCCCTTCCTTTTTGCCTCACTCATTTTCTCCACGTTGGCGGCTTTATGCTCATCCTTCCTCTCCTGTTCTACTTCCTCTTCTGAATTCTGCAAACCGTTTAGCTTAGAATATAATTTTTGCTTATGAACCCTAACAAAACTATTACCTTGCACCCAAAAAAACTATGTAAAAGACTGCTTAGATGACCTGCTACACCTGCAACGTTATTGCTTACAACCATATTTACCGGACGCTGTGTACTAACGAAACCAGTCACAGCATTGACCAATGTGCACTAATTAGAACAATATCCATCTATTCCTCCCCATTTAGATAAAAAAAAATACTACTTTACAGATCCACCTTGGTAAGCCTCACATCTCTGTCTCTTGAAATGCACCTGTGCATTCTTAGGCTACCAGCAGGGGGCTTTTCACATCAGCGCTCCAAACTCATATGCTGTCAGGGTCAGAGTCCTTACTTGATGCCAATTTCATCAGTGGCGTTTTAGTGTGCTCTGATTGTGAAACAGTTTCTCACACTAGATCATCACACTGCAGTCAGAGAGAGAAAGAGAGGTGTGGGGAGAGGGATAAACAAGCATGGGGCATGCCTAATGGATTGAAAAACAGTGACCATGAAAAGGCAAATTAAAGTCTTTTGTCTTTCATCTCATCATGTATCGAGCCTGCTGCCAGATTCCCTAGAGGAGATGAGCCAGACAGCACTGGAAATGGCTACCAGCCATAAAATTCATACCCAACACAAGACCGATGACAACACTGAAACGAATAAATCAACAAGAAAAAGAACACGCACACCCAGGAGACATAAAAACCTAAAATCGGTTTCAGCCTGTTCCTGAACTCATGTACTTGAACTATATTTTTGCATTAATATTTTTGCTTAATTAACAGGCAAGGAACAGGGCACATGAACACAAAATCCTAGATGGTAAAAGTCAGGAAAGTTTAAAGGTGGACTACGTCGTTAGTCGTAGTGGGCGCAGGGATCAAGGTGGTCACATTAAAAAAGGAGAGTGAAAAAGAAGACACGACAAGGGCCTAAACGACTTGTACTGGCTGCTAATGATTCTATGTTTAGCTCTGTAACCCACCCACCGTAAACTCTCCAGCGAGCTGCCGTTATTTCCTTGGTCGCCCTGTTTCATTAAGTCTCCAAAGCAACTGCCTCCTGTTGCCATGACAACATGAGTCTTGTCATGGTGGTGGCTGCAAGTAAGGGAGTGAATGTGCGAAGGGCTGATCTTGTGCTCAGACATATTGATCTCAGGAACAGGGGGAAATAAATGCATATTCTTAATGCTGACGACAGGAGCAGACAGTGAAAATAAATCTCTGTGTCCATACAGATTTTGTTGGCTATTTTGCAAATAAATGCCACCTGAAGTTTTTGTACTTGCTGTCAGACTGAACTTAATCCCTACTGACTGGCAGTTAATTCATCTTTCATATCCAAAGTCGTTGTCCAGATGACCTCACTGACCTGACGCTTTCATCGCAAGCCCTGTTACGCAAGAGAGGGGCGTTAAAGAAGCTTAAAAAAGATTGACAGTCTCATTGGTGATGCAGCAGGTTGTACTTGTTCGATTCTGAGCATTTTAAGCACACGAAAACATGTTGGTAAGCAAGCCGGCTGCTCTCAATTATACGGGGAGTGGATATCGGTAAATAATCTTTTTTTCTTAATTCTGCATCAAGACGTAGAGTAAGATGCTTTTCGTAGTACAGACTGTTCTTCCTTTTTCCTTTTACCACCCACGGATTTCAAGCCATCAAGTTCTGGTGCTTAATATAGAAACAAGCCCAAGGCTGGCTGATTACCATATCTGCATAATTAACACACTGATACTCTTTCTCAATACAGCTATACATTTTTACAGTGTCTTTTTTTGGTTATTTGATTTGTTTTCTGCAACACAACAAACTCTCACCCTCAACCAGATGCCATGACATCAAAACTGCAAAGCAGATTCACGAAATGGCAATAGCTCTGGACAATCAACTAATATGATGAAAGGGATTGATTTTACATGCAGAATGTAAATCTCTAGTGCTATAACAGCCTACATAATTTCTTGCGTAATGTTATAACGCATTATTACTAAATAGTCTGCATCCACGCATGTGATAATTCCACAAGGGCAAACTGCCGCTTAGCTTACCCTAAGCCTAGTTTCTTCAGCATCTGTCCCCATTACCAAGGAAACATCAGCTGATTTTCTGTTACCATAGCAACTAGCTAAGTCACACCTCTTACCCGAGGAAGTCTGCCTGCCGATGAGCAACACAAGGAGCTGACCTTCTCTGCTATTTGCTTTTTTTGCACTAAATCGTTCTCATTTAAATAGTTTTTATCAGAAGTTCAATCAACCCACTGACGCACAATGATTAAATAAATGACAGGCCAGAAAAGGAGCTTACGTTCACAAATAACCTAGTACTTTAATTTATAAACACTAATACAGTATAAACATGCATGATGCTCTCGGTTTATACTGAAGCATTTTATTTGCGTCAAAAATTGACACAGATGCCCGAGTGATGACTAAAATGCAGGGGAGGGTGAAAGCACACAGCCATTTGGTCTAATGTTAAAAATAGTTCTGCTGAACATATCCACACCTGAAAGTCATCAGTGTATTGGAGCCAGCATCACAGATTCCCATAGGCAACGTTAACGAGATTCTTAAAGGTAATAGCTGCCCTTCACCTTATTTGCTTGCTCGAGTTTATACCAAGTGTATGTGTATAAGTATATTAAAAAAATTTATATTGTGGATCTGCTCCACCCAATAATTTAACACAAACGGTTGACTCTCATATATGCTAGATCAATCAAACACAGTAATATAAAGGTCAGCAAACCAGTTAGTGGTCGTTTTGGCACTGTGTGCTAGTGCATAGTCCTGCAGGAAAAGGAAATCAGCATCTCCATTAAGCTTGTCAGCAGACCAAAGTTCGAAGTATTCCAGTAGATAGTTGCATTGACCTTCGACTTGATAAAACATGGTGGACCAAAACCAGCAGCTGACATGACACCTGAAATCATCATCAACTTGGTTTCTGTGCCTGATGATGTCAGTTCTCCTTCCAATACAATGTATTTTCAAAGAGTAAAAACACTGACACGCAGAGACATACAGTACGTGCACACACATGCACATTTGCAAATGCACAATATGAAATGTTCGCTCGACTTAAACGACCCTAAATCCTAATCCTAAATCCCATAGCATATTTATTTGCATGTTGGAAGTCTGACACTGAATCCTCGTATCCTGCCTCCTCCCACAGATAAATAGCACCCCAAGTGACACAGATCCTCCCCGGCAAAGAGAGAGCTGAAAATTACACAGGCAGCAGAGACAGCTGTGTCATACTGCCACACCCCCCTTACACAAACACACACACACACACACACACACACACACACACACACAATCATGGGCACAAAAGGAACGCAGCAGACATACAAACAAACCTCATTCGTATCTCAACATCTCAAACCTCAATCAAAGCACTTTCTCGGCATCTATCCAAACTTATATAGGCAGCTTTTACAATTTAAATTAAAACGGGGGGTTCAGGTCTGCAATTACTAAACATTAAATATAGAGCAATTTTCACTAATAAATAAACAGATGAAAAACTCTCTTCTAGTGATTTGACTGGTATTACATTTTAAGACTTAAGAAAAGATTAGCATTTGGTCATGTGCATGAGTTCCAGACTTCAGTCAGTCACTGATTACAAAGGATTTTCATCCAAGTATTAAAGCCAATCCTTATGTTTGTAATTATGTAATGAATAATGCGGTTTATAAAAATGGCTGTAATTATTGAATTTCTTGACTTCCCTCACATTGTGCAGGTTTTACTTCAAATTCAATGTGGCAATGAACATAGGCCAAATCCCAAAATCTTATCTTAGTTCAAAAGTGTATGGTCCTGACTGTATCTGAGCTTAAATCCCAATTCCTTTATATATCAAAATTAATTGCAATGTGATTTTTTTTTTTTTTCAATCTTTATTGCAACCCTAGGGAAAAGTGATAATGAATATCAGTATCTGTATTGATGCATTCCTGTTCATATTACAATCAGTTTAAACAAATCACATTATAAAACAAATGTAATTAATAAACAAAAAAAAACAAGCTCTGGTTTTGTTTTCTGCTTGAGAGGTCTGCGTTTGATAATGGAGTGAAATGAAAAAGAAACAAACAATAAACGACATGCCTGTGGGTTTGCAAATTGTTAAAGGAAATGAAGCTAGATAAGCATAGTGAAAGTAGACTATCTTTATCCTCTCTGTTCATTAATCATAGATCTGTGCCTACTTGGCTGTGTTCCTTTACATTCAACAGCTTGAAGATAGACTGATGGATAGATAGTGAAGAGCAGTAATCTTTTAGTTTCACTACAGACTAAAGGTCTCCCTGTAGACATTTTTTTCTTGCCTAGCCACACTCACTGGAGAGTTGCTCGCTATGACGAGCTTCCAGTAATTAACTCCTTGTGAGTTTGTTTAAAGTGTTTTATCTAGTTTCTTGTCTTGTAAGGAGATCCTTTGATTTTCATGACTAATTATGAATCTCATTCAGATCTTTCATTTTCTGTCATCTGTTCATTAGCATGGCAGTGAACACTAGGCGTACATACTGTTGCTATTATGGTATCTAAAAGCTGTCCCTTATGCTCATTGCCTAGTGGCTTGATCAGGGTTTACTCATTATTACACAAATGTGGCATATCTACCCACGTGAATTCAAAGTACAACTCAATTTTTCACTTTAATATTTAGGGCCACAACTCAATGTAAAATATAACAGTAAGACATCATACAAATAAGCATCCACGATTAATAGCTTACCTGCAGTAACTGATGTCAATCAATGGAAGGATACCACCATTATTTGGGGAAAGAAGGGGGGGGAAGAAAAGGAAAATAATCAATTTTAAATGTCCAGTCAGCAAATACACATTTATCAGGTATATAAAAAAATAAATACACACATTATAAAGATAAAGATCAGAAAGGACTATTTTGTTAAGTAGATCAAGTGCAGCCTGGCAGAAAGAAAGGAGAGTGGCACAGTGACTGAAATGTGGTGATTGAATAAGAATGTGTTGTTGTAACACTGCAAATATAACTGGCATTCGATTAGTACCCCAGATCACACTTGATTAATAGGTACAGTTTGACCCAAACATACACACCAGTGCTGTTTTTATTTGTAGTGAGGCACCCATCAAACACATAAGCCAAACCAAGCCAGCCAGCTTTGAGTAAACCTGGATAGTGGGATGTCCAGTAGGAGGGACAGATGTGTTAGTGGCTGAGGTAAAGAGCAGAGTAACCCAAACCCAGTGCAGACAAGGCAAGGCTTGGGATCCACCAAGTCATGCAATGAGTGGATCCAAATTCTATCCTTTAAAAACAAACCTTGCTGCATGACAGGCAGGTCTGTCACATGCTCTCGAGGTTCAGCAAAGCTAGGGAAGAATGGTGGAGCAGCAGGGTTCAAACCAGAATTTGGTGGAGAAAGTGGTTTTGCTTCAGATGATGTGGGACTCTTTGATGAGGATGAACGGGTCTTCCTGTTCTGCTTTGGCTTTGCCTCTTTTGGTGTTTTGCTTTTTGGCGATGGTAAAGGGACTGACGCAGGTGTATTATAGGTAGTACCCTCCATGCCTGACATATCAAAGACCTCGCTCTGGTTGTTCAGATTTGAGCTATTAAAGGACCAAGCAGTTTGAGATGGTGAGAATGGAGGGGCTGAGATCAAAGCTTCCATGGATGATCCAAAACCAGCTTTACCAGGAGTGGACATTAAGGGGTCAACCACAGGATCAGTAGCCAAAACCTGGGTGCCCACTGTCAGGTCAACGAAAGATGGCTCTTGTTTAAATATGGCCTCTTCAAAAGCTCCTTCAGTAGACACAAAGGACTGGGGATTCATCGCAGGCACATGAGCGTCAAATTTACTTGATGTAACTGGGAGGGTAAAGGCATCTTTCGTACTACCCATGTCACCACTATCTGGTTCCATAAGCATATCCTGGAAACCAGATGACATAGACAAATGGCTTGTGGTTGAAAAAACGGGTCCCTCACATGAGGATGTTCCTGGTTGAGGTGCAACGTTGCTTTCCACAGGTGTCAATGGAGAACTAGCTGTAAGTGAATGCAGATCACTGGCAAGTGATGATGGCATAAGGCCTTCATCAGTGAAATCCTCAGTGAAAGAGATCAGACCCTGTCTAGAGGCTTGAATCTCTTCAGGTACTGGACAAGTTGTTAATTCAGTTTCAAACTCATGACGAATTAATGGTGAAGTAGGAACAAACGGCTCTGCATGAATTGCCCATTCTTCTGGAATCTTCTTACGGCTTTTGCCTTTCTTAATCCTTCCACCAGCCCGACTGACATCCTGATGTTTCCAGCTTTCATCTCGATCATGTTCCTTCTGCATCAACATCTGCTGGGGTCCCTCAGAGAGATCAATGGTCTCACTCTGCATTTCAAGCTTAATCTTACTGTCTGTTTGGTCAAAGACTTCATCCTTGGGCTTTCTTTTCTTCTTCTTTTTCTCCTTTTTGTGATCAGTTCCCTCATTTTCTCTTTCATCCCTGTCCCCCAGCCCACTATCTCTGAGGGACCACTGGTTGTCAGGGGCATCCTGTTGGCTCTCCGTTAGATGGCCTGCATGACGACTGATCACGGTAGAGACACTGGGAGTGAAGGGCAGGTCAGAGGGAATGCCAGCATCATCTGGCCAGCAGTCACCAAAGACACCTCATTTGCAAAGAGGGAATAAAAATGATCAGAAAACACTCTGTTTTTTTACTGTCCCTCAAATTAACTTATTGTGTACACTGTATACCTACTGTACGTTCCTTTGTACCTACAAGACTTGTACTGTAACTCCAAAACTTTGTCTTTAGCAATGCACTACTGTATTAACTAATAAACATTGAAGTATTTGGACATGATGGCACATTTTAGTTGCAATACATACACATGTTCAGCAGCAATGTATAAGAAGTCGCAAATATCATGGTATTCTCATCTGAGAGCTAGTAACTTTTTCTAATCCCTATGAATAAGTTCTGTCATCTTATTGGTCGTGGTTTATAAATTGCATGTATGTGGCCCGTGTTTAGGACCCAAGCTCCATTTGGTAAGAATGACACATTTTTAATCAGCACACACCGACTGCTATGCAAGCTGTGCTTGTATGTGACTCACACCACCAATAAAACACAACACTCTGTCTCAATGGTCATGTACCACTCCATACAGATGTCACCATTAAAGACCCTAAGAGTTCAAGATGAATGGCACATTAGAACAGCCTCTGTTATGGGTAATATCTTCATGCTGGAATCTAATCAGTCGAGATGGCAGCAGTTCAATGTTCACATCGAACATCTACGTGACGATGTTATCTAATCAGCCGAGGTAATGTTCACATCAAATATCATAATGGGGAAAATGCTTTTTGTTTTTCGCACCATTTTGTGTAAACTCTAGAGACTGTTGACTGTGAAAATCCGAGGTGATCAGCAGATCCTGAAATACTTAAATCAGTCGATCATGTACCAACAACCTTTTTGCAGTCATGAAGATCACTATTTTTCCTCATTGCCTAAATTAAATGGTATCTACATGATTTCATACACTGTGCTGCTGCCACATGACAGAATTTTTGGATAACTGCATAAATGAGAAGGTGTATATAGGAGTCGTTCGTATTAAAGTGGATGGTGAGTGTATGTAGGATGTTGAACTGTGTGAGTCTCCCTCACGATGGAAAAAACAGGTTACAGAAGGTGTCTGAAAATGATGGATCTGGATTTGATGAAAGGATGATCCCACAGAAGATCTCCATCTATAATTCCATAACCCTATATAGACTTCAACCCTCATCGGTAAGGCGGGTAAGTTTTCAGCTGCTGTCAGATTAGTACTACAAATACATATACAAGTATTATTTGGTAAATCGAAGGATCACGATATTGACTTATGACACAAATGTTATGAGGATATATATACAGACTGAATTAGCAAGACACTGTGTTTTAACTTTCCCTGTCATTAAATGGCAAGCAAAATGTGCAAAATGATTTTAAACATGAATTAAAATGTGGATATCTGTGTGTTTGTGTTTTTTCCCCGTCTACCTGCTGACAAGGCCGTAGGGTTCTTGGGGATTATAGGTGCCTCTGCAGCCAACAACGGTGGTTGCTGTGTGTCGGCAATGCTTGAAGGTTTTTCTGAATGGAGTGATGCAACACCGATATCCATGTTTATTCCCATTCCCACTGGCTGAGAGAAACCTGTAGGAACACAAAATGTTTAGTAATAGTTTGAACTTTTGTATGTTGTACTGTATATACTGTATGTATTAGTGTATCTGCAGTTTATTGCACAGCTGCATTTAAGTTATTTTAATAAACGATTTGGCACCTGACATGACTTTCAGTTTCTTAAAATTAAGTAATACATGAACATGTAGTAACCTAATAGTTTAGGTTTTAATTTCTGCATAATACATATACAGAATTTACATAAACTATTCTATATGATTACTTACAAGTATTTCAATTAACAACAGCAATAATAATAATAATAATAATAATAATAATAAAACAAGACATCATATTTTAAGATTTATTCTAAAGGGCCAACTGCTGACTATCAGATAGAGCAGGAACAGATGGAATGGCTCAGGCATTACACCTGACATGAATGTTGAGTTGTCTATGATTCACCACCTTGGCGAAGTGAGACATTTTCAATCTATTCTCTCCGCTCTCTCTCAGGAGATATGTGCCTAATGGGCACTTGAAAGCGCAACATGTGGAGATATGGTGCCATTTGATTTGGTTAATTAAGACACATCGATTAAAAGAGGCTCTTGGTGTTCTAAAAGAAGCAGGTATCATCGTTAATTTTGAGGGAAAAGTGTACTTTTCTAAATGTCACCAGAGAAATGGGAACGCGAAAGCAACAAGCTGTCTCGATACAAGCACGGTGACGTCCTTCCAGATTTAAATGTCATCACAAAAATGGGAACGCAAAAGCAACAAGCTGTCTCTATCCAAGCACAGTGACATCCATCTGAAAACAGCCGCACCTTTACCCAATGCATGACTGCAATTCCTTATCACCAACACCTGCTGCGCTACCTTACATTTAACACTTTATACACTTTATAACATATCAAGTTTTGATACATCTGTGAATTCATGCAGTTATTTAATCGGCAAATCACAGCAAATCAGGAGCATCACAATGTAAAACATCACACAGATACAAAGATGGGGCAGTAGTGCCGCAAACAGTTAAGGTTATGGGTTACTGGGTTACTGATTGGAAGGGCAGAGGTTCAAGCCCCAGCACCGCTAAGGTGCCACTGTTGAGCCCTTAAGCATGGCCCTTAACCCTATCTGCTCCAAGGGTGCTGTATCCTATCTGACCCTGCGCTCTGACCCCAGCTTCCTGTGATATGCAAAAAAAAATTAGTCATTGTTACATTAATCAGCTTATTTGTGGGTCTTAATTGCTCCCGAAATAATCTAACATGCGTATTACATGCAAATAGAAATACATACATCTTACTTTGCATTTTATTGCAGTCAATTTTAAGTTTTACCTGATCCATCTTAATCAAAATGCTTGCATTTGACCTACTGTATTTATAGGACAAACAAACATTAATTATGCACTGTCTACGATGACAACTAAGCAAAGTGGGCTAACAAATGCAGTGGTATTAATTAGACTTGTTAGAGTGTTGTGTGTTATTCTTTTGGCTGTGTGCGGATCGGATGGGGGTCGCTGTGGCGCCCCTTCGACAGACAGTAGTAGTTTTTTTTTTTTTAAATCACATACTTATTTATATGGTACACGAATGGCTTGGCACGGAAATGGTGCTTAAGATTCATCCATTTATTCAAATAAGCTATAAAAGCTGACTATAATAATGATTTACAAAAAAAGCTTGAGGTTAATGAATCGTGATAACTTGCATCAATTTTCTATCATCATACTACCCAGCCCTAGTGCTAAAGCTACCAAATTTAGCATACTGAATAAAACCATATAAATGTTTGTGCCCTGATTTTTCTGGTGCTATATTAAGCCCAAGTGACTGTAATGCTGTCCAGGTGATGGATACCATGCACACTGTAAATATACCCAGGAGACACACTGATATTGTGCTTGTCAAAAAGGAATATAGATAAAACTATGTGTGCATATACCAAAAAAAATACATTTGACATATTTTAGGCAATAGGCAAAAAAAAAAACTTAAAATGGTAGCAAGACATTGGCAAGGAACAGTAGAGCATTAACCTGAGAAAGGTCCCATGAAGCCAGTGTCCATCATCTGAGGGGGGTGAGACTGAGCACCCCAGTGATCAGGAAAATCCGACATAGTTCCTACGAGAAAGAAAGAAGGAGAAAGGGAGTAAACCCAATAAAGTGCCACTAAGAACATGTTTGTGCTTCAGAAGGAAAACTGAAAGGTCAAAGCAGAGAAAGTAAAAACGGAGTGAGAAAAAGACACAAGCTGCAACCACTCAGGCATCACTAAAGGAAGAATTGTGCAATCCTTTCCTTTGGACAGTACTCAAACATTACCATGAATTACTTACTAAACACTCATGAAATCTTTTGTTAATAAAAACGTCTTTTAATTATGTCGTTTGCTGTTACAAACATTTTGATACATCTGACTCAGATAAATTACTGTCTAAAAGTGCAACATTACAGATAGATTTTCGACAGGGCCACTCATAGTATGGACACATTAACTCATTTAAAGGTTGTTCTTTTCTCTCTTTTTTTAATTCAACTATTGTCTTTTGCTGTAAAACAACATTGAAGCCAAAAATCTTTTAGGTTCCTCAATGTGGCCACCTGTTGCTCTGATGACGGCTTTGCACACTCTTGGCATTGTATAAACTAGTTTCATGAGGCAGTCACCTGGAAAGATTTTTCAACACTTTTGAAGCAGTTCCCATACATGTTGAGCTCTCGATGGCTGCCAATAGTGTGCAAAACTCTCTGAAAGGTAAACTGTGGCAACTTTGTAGAATCTAAAATATGAAGCAAATGTTGTTTTTCACACTTTTTTCGTTTACCACCTTATTCCATATGTGTTATTTTATAAACGGTGCTGACAGTTTAAAATTGCTCTGCAATGTAGAAAACGGGTAAAAATTAAGAAGATCCCTTAGACGAGTAAGTGTGTACAAACTTTTTACTAGTACTGTATATTCACATGTATACAACTGACGCAGTTGGCTTTATTACCCAGCGGTTCTCACCTGGCAGGAAGTCTGACACCAAGGCCTGCTGATCTATTAGATGTGGCTGCACTTCCTTCTGCAACTCCTGGTGCGAAAACGAAATGAGTTCCTCCGTCGTCCCTGTTAGACCTACAGTGCCTGTAACAAACAAGCAAAAAGGCCCCAATTTTTGTCAGAAACCTAAAAATAACACACATGAAGACCTTTAGTACATGCCCAACCTTGCTGAAAACATGACCAAAATGATGTCATGAACTCACCTTTATCTGAACCGCGGTCTAATCCCTTTTACCCTTTAAGTAAACAAATGCAGTTTGACAGGCATCAGTGGGACAATGTTAGTGACAGAGCATGTTCCGAGTTTGTGCAGCGGAGCAGGCATCTGTGTGTGCGTTTGTGTGTGTGTGTGTGTGTGTGTGTGACTGGCACAGTGTGAGCCCGCGGTCCCGTCTCGACTGGGAACCTCCTGACTCTTTGTGGGTCTGCCGCCTGATCTGAAGTACTTGGTTTGACCGCAGCAGGGCTAGAGCACCCTCCCTGACCCTTCAAGGGTGACAGTGAGAAGACTTGACAGAACAACACCCACAGGGAGTAGAAAACACCAAAGGCTCTGAAAAAACCCAAAACATAGCACTTGGGGCTTTCGCCGCTTAAGCCTCCTGCTGTTTATTAAAGCATGCTCCATGCAGTGATTAGATAACCTGTTTCTGTGTCAAGAAAACTGGAGGAGGCAATCCAAGTAAACAGTCTCTTATGGCTGTTTATGCTGTGCGAAACAAATAATGTGGTTGAAATTCAAGTAAGAAATGTAAATGTTCAACAGAACTTCTGCAAATCAGCCCCTGTGCTGCACTCTCCAACATCGAACTGTCACTTTGAGTTTTGCTGACTTGACCTCCTCTGTTCTACCCTTACAGCTCTGTCTGCTCTCACAACTGAATGAGCCACAAACACTGTATGCTGAAATAAATTTCAAATTTGCCTTATGTGAATGCTCTCCTGCGCTCTGGCAAATTCTGGCTAAAAGGCAGTCCAACAAACAGCGCCATGCATTTAGTCATTTACACATACTTTCACATCTAGGAGCAATCAGTTGTAGACTATCCATCGACTGGCCTGTTTTGGGCCTCAGATAAGAAACCAGAGAGCCCAAAAGAAACCCATACCAACATGGAACATAGTTCATGTTAAACACCATGATTCTAATCACTGGAGCTGTGAAAAGGCAATACCAACTGCTTGCTAATTTCCACAGAAAAATGTTTAATCTCAGAATAAAAAAAGACCAACTAAACCCAAACAGAGGTCTGAAGTCAAGCTGAGCTTTGCTTCAAAAACTTTTAAGTAGTGACTAAGCCAGTATGTTTACCAGTTGCATAGATGCAACAGAATAAGTCATCCCTCAGAGGATTTTGGACAGAAAGAAGCAGAAAGAAGTGCATTCAGGCGTGTGCAGGCAATTTAATCCATGTAAAAGAGCTGCTCCCTACACTGACTTGACAGCCTGCTCATCTTAGCAGTAGATTAAACAACCCGCTTTTGATCCAAGCGGTTCATGAATTATGGCAATGCATTAGTGCTGAATATATTCAAGTCTACAAGGAATATGAAGGCATGACCACCAAGTGTGGAGGCAACAACAATCTAACCCAAAGGTCTGATGATGGCTAGATAGAGGGAGTGTAATATTCCACTAGGATGGTGTTATATGCACAAGCAGCCAACATTATTGAGGAGAAAACAGAAAAAGCATTCGTCTATTAGACTTGGGCAGATGTTTCTTTGGGGTGTTCAAAAATGATTATTCCTGTTTTACTCATTTTTAATAAGAATTATGCTGTTCGGTAATATAGTGACAGTTTTATTTACATATCTGGAGCGGGAGGAGAAATCTAGTACGTTTGGATACACAGTGTTAAAAAAAACTGCAGTTTGGGAGCAGCATATTTTTGTAAAGTTTATCAGAGACAGAGACAAACTCAAATTTCTGAGATTACTTTCACTTTAAGATCAGACTTGGTTTTTACAGACTGGGTCACACACAATCATTTACAGTGTTCTGCACAGAGTATTTAAGTTCTTCCAGTCCAACATTTTTAATTATGTCTTTATGGAGCTTGCTGTGCATATTGTCATGGGCATTGTCATGCTGAAACATGTTTGAGTCTCTTTAGTTCCAGTGAAGGGAACCTGTAATGCCGCAGTGTACACGGACAGGCTAAATAATTTTGTTCTTCAGAGGAAAAACCCATATATGTGTTTGATGGTCATGTCGATATTTTTGTTTATGTAATACAAGTTATAACAGGAATGTCATGTTTAATTCTTTAGTTCTGTAGTACATTGTTACTATTTAGTTCTATACTCATTTTCCCTGTTCATAAAACATTAATAATTGTTAATTATTTGTCAGAAGTTGTCTGACTTCAAAATCACTGGACCTCAATCCACTAAAGATAACTTGTGAGATCATAAGGAACAGCAAGTCAAACACTTTCTCAGGTACCATTTAATGTAATCATCAGGTCAGTGAAGGAGTGATCAAGATACGTACAAGATGTCTGATGCTGGTTCTCCAGTTCTATGTATTCATCATTAAAATAGATTAAGCTTTACAGAACTTTTACACTGTCGCACACAAGCTTTACACTGAGTGGTTGAGGACACACAGCACTCTGCAAAGCACCCTGCCAAGCTGTCTGAGCCCAGTGACATATTTGGGTGGCGAGTAACTAGGACACAGACAAACGGTCTAGGAGCTGACCTTCAATCTCGACATTTTCATTGCATTGTTATATAATTAACACTTTCATAATTCTGATACAACTATAATGCACAAAGCAGACATGGGCTCGAGTAAACAGCCAGTTATTGCTGTGTACTCTGAAAACGAAAGTGATGAAAGCTAAATAAATCACAGCTGAAAGGAGAGAGCCGGAGGAGAGACGAGAGAGAGAAGAGGAAATGTCCTCTGTCTGAACTGCATCCAGACGTTCTCCAGCTGACGCTCTTAGGCAGACAGACATCAAACTAGGACACTCATATCACAGACTCGCCTCTCGACCTACACAGCTTTAATATGCTTTTAATATACAGGATAACCATAATGTCAATTCAGCCTGACTCTAGAAGACAAAATCATGCATTTTTTTAAAGCGTGATACCAAATATTTGACAGGGGGTCAAAAAAGAAAAATCCATGTTCTCCCTGTGCTTGATAGGTTAGCATTACAAAATTATTTAAAAAATACAAATAATTAAATTATTGTCAAAATCTACATAAATTGCTAAAAAAAAAACTATTTTTACCTTTAATAAACTGACATTTGCAATTACTGTAAATAATTGCAAATGTCCATAATGAGATTTTGATTTTTATGCAATAAATTGTCCAGCACTAAATGATACAGCTTTTTAATCACCCTAATTAATAATAAAAAAAACTGTAATATGACAAGGTTATTCAAATTTTACTAAGTTTACTTGAGAAAAGATAGAATAAGTGAATAACAAAACAACTTTGCTGATCTATACTATAGATAAAAGTGCATCCTTTGTGTGTTTTTAAAGGTCTACAAATGTACGGTTTCTATTCTACCATATTCAAAGTTATTGCAACAACAAAAACAACAACAGTATGTTTCTTTTGCAGCAAACTGTAAATGCATTACTAAATCAACACTTTCTGGAAAACAGATTTGTTGTTCTGTTCCACCCTTTCTCTCACAGCTGCTTGCTCACACAGAACAAATCTTCATTTGTTTGCAAGTGAATGGAAATGTGTGTTTTGCCTATTGTGACCACACACAAACACACACACAGAGATAATCCGAGTGGGAGTGCAAAATCTGCCCCTTTTTATTTATTGAATATTTTTTATCCTGTTCAGAAAAACAGGAACTAAAAGAACTCAGTTTCATGATAAATACTGTTAACATTCCTTGACAAATGTCCCATGTAATAGCAACTCTACTTTATAATAAAATCCCTTTAAATTCCTGAGACATGTTTACTTGAACTTTTCCGTCACAAACCAAATTAAAATGTCACCCAAAACATCACCCTTTGCATTTTTGTATTTTATTTGCCTAAAAAAGCCTCAAGTTAAAAATCTCCTCTGTGACCGAGGGCAGACTGTGGGAAAAGCTGCTGCTTTCACAGGAAAATGCCATTTCTGTGCCATAAGGGCTGGTTTCTCATTTATGCATGTCCTGTTGTAGAGGACACTGAGCACCAAGCCGAGTGAAGAGCAAGATGATTGGAGCAGGCTGCTCCCCATGCTCACTACAGAGAAAAACATGCAGAAATTATTAACTTAAAAATGTTTTAACTTGTTACAATTTTGACTCCTTTTGAATAAAAATGATCATGCTAATTATCAGGAAAACATTTTAAATCATGCAAGGGTATTTTCTTAGTTTTTGTTTTGAACATGCACATACTTTATCCTATCCTTGACATTGCTGTTATTGTTTAGAACCTTGTAGTTCACTCTTGTGCCTTTTTTTATCTTGCCTATAAAACTTACCATTTCTTATTACTCCGTATATAACCTATAAAGTATTGACATCATTCCTTTGCTTGATTGCAAACACGGTACGAAAAGCGCAGGTCATTTTTAAAATGTTAGTACTCTTTAATACTGGATTCTTGGGTAAGTTAATAATGTGCTACAGATAATGTGCTGGTAATTTGCATTAATAATAGCTAACTGCTAACTTCAACAAACTGACATATTATAATGATGATGATGATGATGATGATGATGACGAGGATCCAAACCAGCCAATCGTGTGGCAGCAATGCATAATATAATGTAGCTATAAATCAAAAGCCTCAGGTAATGTTCACATCAAACTAATTATACCCTGAAAAATGTTACCTGGGCTTCAATTGTTGGGTTCACATGAGCCAGTAATCACAGTAGCATCAGATTCCTGTTATTTTCTGGCTGACAGAAGTGTAACCCAATGAGGAACCCAATTTCCCTTTGGGATTACGAAAGTTCTTTAAATCTTGAATCAGAGATCAACGCAGGGTTTTAAGGTTCAACATTTTGTGCATTCCAAGGTGCTTTTCTGCTCACTACAGCTCTAAAGAGTGCTTCACTGACGTCTGGTGAACGGTTCTTCTCCATTCTGACCTCTTTCATCAATAATGCATTTCTGCCCACAGAACTGCTGCTCAGTGGAAGCCTTTTGCAGTATTCTGTGCAAACTCAAATGACTGTTGTGTACATAAATCTAAGGAGATTAGCAGTTTCTACATCACTCACTAATAACCATGCCATGATCTCCACTGATGTTTAATGAAACATTAACCAAAGATCATGACCTACGGTAAATGTGCATGATTTAATGCATCGAGATGCTGCCACTGCCACCGAGGCTGCAGATGAAGAATATCTGCTGTAGCACTGACCAGCATGTGTTTAAAGTGGAATAAAAGTTAGGAGAGAGGCTGACCCACTTGCAGCTCCCTCATGAGACGGAGCTGCATCACCTCACTTTGCTGCCTGCTTCTTACTGGAGCAGGCACATTTACGCCATCACCACGAGGAGGAGAGAACGCAGGGTAGGTCATGAGTCGGAAATGTAAAAGTGAGAACACGTAAAAGTGGAACAATGCGCAAATATCACAAGAATGTTTAAGACATAGAACTGATTTAATGAACCAGCTACTTTTGAATGATTTCCCACTGTACAATAGACAGGTGATCACGCTAAGGAGAAACACCACAAGATAGATCAAGATAACTAGAAATAGGAGATGTGCTAACTGTCCCAACCTGAACACACATCTGCAAAGGTGGAAAAAAAAATTAGAAATGATACTCACAGGTGGAGAGAAATCAAGGAATTTTATCACAAGAAAATCTAATGTGTATAAGACAGCAATTTCTGCTTCAAGTAGAAACTAAAACAAACAGGAGGTTCAAGTCCAGTGTGAATTCTAGATAAACAGGTCCTCAGTGTTTTACAGACCAAAGACATCACAGTGTCTGGTTTACATTGGCTCAAGAGTGAGGTTTATGAGATTACAGGTCAAAGCTCACCTAGAAAAACCTGGTGCAGAGTGAAAGTAATCAGCACCCAAAGCAAATAAGCTTTATTCACACTGTGCCCTTTTCCCTTCAGTGTATAGTCTGCCCTCCTGGTGTGTGTTATTTGCCTGTGGTCTTTATGTGCCTGCTGCTTTTACCTGAAAAAAATAGCCTCATTTACTGCCATAGCAATAGGTCAAAAGTTGTTAATGGTACAGCTAAGTTATAGCTGTTGGCAGCGCTGCGTTTGTAAAATCTGTTTTCCAAGCGCTAAAGAAAACAGACAGCTGAATGAACTAAAAGTCATTTTGGAGGATTTTTTAATAGATGCTGAATAGCAGGAAGAAGAAAAGCTTACTGAGACTTGCACTACAACACCAACACTGGTGAGGCTGCAGAAAATCTGAAATGTGTGTGAATGAGTATCAAAAGACGGTCGACTGTGTTAATCCTTGAGCTGTTTCCAAATTCGGCACAAGCTGCTGCCGAGATGCTGTCGTTTCAAAGGATGGTTTTGCAATATGTTAATAAAGACTTTATGCTTTTAGAGTATGAGTGCAAGATGTATATATTTAGTTTGATCCCCAAATAAAATAGAAATCTCAAAGGAAAAGAGGAGGGATTTTTAAACACCAGTAAAATTGCCAGTTTTCGGATTTAATAAAGTATCTATGTATGTGTCTATCTATGATTTTAAAAGTGGACCTATTATAAAAAAAATAATTTTTAGTCATTTTGTCTACACACAATGAATGAGGAAAACATTTCCTGCTGTTTTGCATTGATCCATGCTTAAATAAGTGTATATGATTTTTCTCCCTAATGTGACCTCAGATAAGAAGCTTGTCCCCCCCAGGTTGTTGCTCAGCTCCGCTGTTCTCTGGCTGGGTGTGGCTCGGCAGTGGCCTACATATTTACCTAAACACTAAAACAGTACATTTGGAAAGGGAATGCCACACAGGCAGATTGAGGTATGAAGAAATGCATTCCCTGAGTGTTTTATTTGGAACATTAACACACACTTTGGGGAATCTCTGTGACCTGGGTTACCTTGTTAAAAAAATAAAATAAAATATGGAAGAGTTAAACTTTTAAGTTTACTTAAATGCATTGCAAGAGCTGGTTGCTTTTCAATTCAATTCCAGTTGAAGAATATAAAAATAAAATAAATGCATAAAGTGTATAATCAACTAATAATGTACACACTTTTTTTTAAATGCTAGCTCTAATAACATTATTTAAAGTTTTTTTTTTTGTCAAGATCAATTCACAGGTGTTTCTACTAAATAAGCTTTAAGTTTTCCCCCATTCAAACACAACTCTTTCATTTCACAGTATTTCTCAAGACCTTCACGAACTGGTCTGAGTAGGCTTGCGACGTAAAATGGGTGGGTTTAAGGGGAAACACCTCTGTATAACTGGAAGGAAAGTGTGTTCATTGTTTTCATTCACTAGGCTTTCTGTAACAATGTAGTAACACACAATATGTGTGATGTGATGGTGCTATCAGAGCATTCTTTTCCAAGTATGATTAACATCATTCATAAAATTAAGCTATTCTAAAGACAGTTAATGATGACCACGATTACAAACACAATGTTAAGTGGCAAGCTGGTTGCTAAAAAGCTCAAGGGGTGCACTGCATACTTAAATGCAAATTGAACATACAATGTAGTGATCGGTCGTTCATGAACGAATCCTTATTTTTTAAACGAATCTTTAATGTGACTCAGAAGAAGGAGTAGTCTCAGAGAGTGATTCATTCATTTTCTACAGGGCGCGCATGCACAAATCATCGCAAAACCTCCATAGGTTATGTACAGAAAACAGATATAAGCGATTCTTTCTCAATGACTCTTCGACTCCGAGTTGTTCGTTTTTTTGTCACGTAACTCCCATAGACGCTATGCGGGGGCATAAGATTCAAAAGAACGAACGACTCAGACTGAAAGATATGAGAGGTGAGTTTATTGTAATATGTATAGTATTAGCTATATTGTATAGTAGCTGCACTGTAATATTTTCCTTACTGGAACTATAGCCAAAATTTGTGTATGTAGACGTATTGGGGGTCTTTTATTAAAAATGCAACATTTAATTTTTTTCCTGATCAAAAGAACAAAAATTAACTAAATGACTAAAAAACTTTTCATCACTAATACAATGGATATAAAGTCTACACACGCTTGTTAAAATGCCAGGATTTATGCTGGTAAAAAAAAAAGAAAAAAAGAAAAAAAAAAGCCCAAGATAAATAATTTCAGAACTTTTTTCATTTTAAAAATTATTTGGTTGCATACAGTAAGTGTGCACCCCCCCCACAATTGGTGATGGGTTGAGAATGAACCAGTCACATTCCAACTCATGTTAAATTGTCAAGACAGTCTTTCCAGTCTTTCCAGCTTTTCTAGTAGGATTTTCCTAACATTTACTTAATTACTGAAAAAGCAATGTTCTACAAAGAGCTTAAAAATCCTCAAAAGGATCTCTCATTGTTCAAAGGTGTCAAGAAAAGGCTATAAAAGAATACCCAAGGCATTAAATATACCCTGGAACACAGTGTAGACAGTCATTAACAGGATACGGCACAACAGGGACATTACCAAGAACAAGACGTCCCTTTAAAATTTATTAAAAGACAAGAGAGAAACTGGTCTTGGAAGCTGCTAAGAAGCCCACAACAGCAGTAAAGAAGTTGCATGAATTTCTGGCAAGTACTATCTGCCGTACCCACATGAAACATGGTGGTGGCAGAATCATTCTCTGGGGCTGTTTTTTTTTTTTTTTTATCAGGAACTGTTGCTTTAATCAAAATGGAGGAAATTACAATATGAACAGTTCAAAACACCAGTCAATTTTGTTATGAAATATTTAAGCATCTGCCAAAAATGCTGACGATTAAGAAGAATTTCACTTTTAGCACACATCCAAATCAACAAAACAATGGCTTCACCAGAAAATGCTTAAAGTTTTAGAATGCCCTAGACCTGAATCCAATTGCAAATCTGTGAGGTGACCTGTAGAGCACTTTTGCAAAAAAGATAAATCCTGCTGATAGGCTCCTGCCCAAAAAGACTGTGTTGTAATAAAATCAAAAAGTGATTTAACAAAGTATTAGTTTGTCAGGTTAATAGTATCAGAAAAGATTTATCATGGTTTCTTTTATACATCCAAAAAAAAAAAAAAAAACTATTCATATCCATGGTACATTCAGAAATCAAACAGCAAGAGCTGATAAAACAGGAAACCATGCTGCATAGGAATAGAAATCATCATATTAGACCTAAGGGCATCAGATTGCAGTGTTAGACACGCAGCTGTTTATGTAAAATCTGCAGGGACAGGGAGCTGACCCAGGCAAGGATAACAGAGTCATTACAGTCATGTTGAAGGGTTTCAATAAAGCTTTATACAGAGGTTAGTAAGAAAAAAAGCAAAGGCAGTTAGAGATACAGTAAGTTGTTTTAATATCACGAAACATTCTTTTGTACTCATGTGATCGATTTATATCATTGGTATAGTGATTTGCACTTGCATCGAAGTAATGGTGGACAAGAACGGCAAAAGAAAGAGATGTCTCAATATTATGATACATATTTGCAGTACACTGTATGGAAGTAAAGGAGTGTATGAATATTTCTAGGGGACATTTAATGGAAAGAAACATAATCCGTAGTAGCCATTTTGATAAACAGTGTGGGTGAGGAGGATCCTGCAAGCTGGGCAAAGGAGGACAAATGCGACATCAGTGTATGTGTGTGTGTGTGTGTGTGTGTAACAGTACTCTGTCACTGCCAGACATATCAGATTTTTCCCCTTAGATACAATGCCCTAGAAAAATCCTATTCCTATTCTGTCTATCCTAAAGATACACAACAGTAAAGGCCATGTTGGAGTTACAACCACTGTAGTGACTACAGGCACATTTGTATTTTTTTGTAAAAAATATTTTATGCTGGCTTTTCATATGTTCATATATGATGAGTACTATGATAAGTATTTGGTGAAGAATGAAAGCGAGTTGGGATACACTATAGATTGTCTCATGTATTGGGCGTCATTTACTAATCTTTAAGTAAAAGTTGAGTTGAGATATTTTCTAAGGCCATAAACTGAACCCCATAAAAGAGTCAAACTCACACAAGAACTAAAATGATAAAACGATGACTAAACAGTGAAAGAATGCCTCCTAAACGTACTGTTGTACGTAACACAGCTCTGCCACTGAAGGACACCAGTTGCCACAGACACACACCAGATTCAATGCCTAGTCCACCCCTACACAGGTAAGTTTAAAACACAACTTCTTTCTCCCTCTTTCGTCGTTAAAAAAAATCTATAATTGAAAATGTAAAATAATCAAACCATGCTAACCATGAAGCCATGTTGACCAATTAGAATAAAAATAAAATAATAATAATAATAAAAAATTGTCACAGAGGATGTCATAAGCCAAAACGTCCTCTTTGTCCTGTCCATACATCAACACTCAATATGGAGTTTCTACATATATTTACCATGAAAGTAGTTTTAAGATAAGTTTTAAGATCATTTTTTTTAAAATAACTTTGTACATGTGGACAAGGCCTATGAGTCCCAATTCCTTTCTCTCAATTTAACAACTAATCTTATGTGTCCTAATTTATGCGTCTGATTTTTATTATTTTAACTTCAAGTCACACTAAATGTGTGCAATTGAAAACTCAGGTCAACTGCAGTGCAATCGGTGACGATTCACCTTAGTGAGTCTCCTTATCAATAGTTTTTTTCCTATCACAGGAAATGTAAAACTTTTACGCCTAATAAATGAGTCCCATTGTGTGCATGTGTGTTTAGTTTCATGTCTGATCTCCTTATGGTAAGATCCTATTGTGTTTGCTCTTCCTGCAGTGCACAAGTCCATCATGGGAGACTAGTAAGAAAGAAGGAGTAGGGGCCGTCCCACAGACTTCAAAAAGTCGTCTCTCTGGTGCACTTGCTGCGTTGCTGCATGGTGAGGTGGCTGTGTGTGGTGAAGACAGGAATGGAGGCGCTGGGCTGGGAGGCAGAGGCAGAGGCAGGTCTAAGCCAGTAACAGCAGCAGCAGCATCAGCAAAGCTAATCCTCTGGAGCACATGATGAGGGGTAGAGGAAAGTGGAGAAGTGGCAAGGATGGAGCAGAAAGCAGTCCAAAGACGACAGTGATAAATGAACAACCAAGGCAGGTGTGTGGAGATACAAACAAAGGATAAAAATATGGTAAATGAGGAAAAAAAAAATGACAGAAGGGGTTTAATGAAGAGGGTTCAGTGAGAGAGGCAGTGGGAAGAGAACAAAAGTGCTGGTTAGTAATTGATCACAGGATCAGGTGTCAATCAATCCAATCTATTTCACTTCCCTTCAATTCCCCATGCGTCTTCTCATGCAGCATGCACAGCCATGCAGAGCCGCCTCTATAACAAATGAGAGCATGCAAAGCACAGCAGAGTGGCTCTGAAGCACCAACCACAGATGCACTGGTTACAGAACAACTACATTCTCTGTCCTAAATACTGCATGCCGGAAAAAGACTCCGTTTTTAAGGCACATCTTGTGCTATGGTGGTAAAAAGCAAAGGCACCGCAGTGCCACCATTAGGAGACTGAAACTAAAACATGAAGTGTGATGGTAAATTCTGTTAATTGCTTATTCTTAATCGTCTTGTGCAAAGGTTGATATATGAACATGTCTGTAGAATTAGCGACTAGCGTGATGCCTGGACTCTCGGTGTTGCCTGTTTTATGCACTGACCTCAGCATACAGACAGGCTAGACCAAAGCAGACAAGTGGGGGTCCTGTCCTTATAACACACTGTGGCACGGGCAGTCATGCTGGCACAGCAGGCAACGTCATGCAGTACTGCTCCTCTGACTCACCCTTTTGACAAAACTTTTTACTCTTGCATGCTAGATTAGATTTGGGTTTGAAGGCCAGCTGAGTTATTCCTGTACGTGTCACAAGGTGGAATATACAGTAGCTGAATTCGATTACGAAAAATGCCAAGGCTGGCTCAGCGAAAAAGATTTGACAGGGCAAATGCACGAGCTCGCAGTCAGTAACAGTTACATTATAGAATGAAAGTTTGGATTCAACACCAATTTTTAAAATGACAAGCTTGCACTTTTTGTGATATTTTGTGCTATTTTTAGACACGCGTAGTGTCATGTAGTTCTGTGCTCTATTATGTAGCACTGCTTCATTTTACTATGTACTGTACTTAAAGTATATGACTGACATTTCAACCAAGCCTCTCTGAGATTTAAATGGTTACAGCAGTGAAAATCACAAGCCACCCTAATTGAAGTTATTAGGTTTAGCTTTATTTATTAAAGCTTATCTGATATGCCACTCAAATTAAATCGATTTACTCCAAACTAAAATACTCAAAAACAAGCATTAAACATGTATCTTATTAGCACAGTATTATCACCTTGACTAGAACTTGCCTATAACTTTTATGCTATTGCTATATTAGAAATTGGCTAGTTTTATACATACACGCACACAAATGTACACTGTCGCAAAAAAAGTGTTGTTTTATGAGATATTTTAGCATCCTTCACTTTGTCAGCCAGGTACTATTTAGGTGATTTCTTGATTCAGCAGCTCTGGCAGTAATTAGACATGGGTGCAGCAAAGTTACTTTTTCACATAGGGCCAGGCAGGTTTGGATGTTTTTTCCCCTTAAATTAACGAAATCATCATTTAAAAACAGCATTTTGTGGTTACTCGGGAAGTAAAGTAAACTCGGGAAAGTACTATCTCGGAGTAATAGTAAAATTTGTTTGGTGATCTGAACCATTTAGGTGTGACCAAAAAAAAAACAAAAAAAAAACAGGAAGAAGCAAATACTTTTTCACAGTATTGTATAAATGTATAAAGTGTTGTGTCTTCCACAGTTTTGACCTGTACAGTGTCACATCTCATTACATGTTACTAAGTCCTCTTGATCATAAAGATGTAACGGACATTTTAAATAAGTCTAGGACAGAGAAAATCCCAGCCCAGCAGAACAAACATATAGGAATTGTTGACCTGTAGAAAAGCAAAGGTCTCAAATACAAAAGAATCGGATATATTCTGTGAGAGAAGAAAGAAAACAGACTGTCTATTGATGTATTACTTATTTGTAATATTGTGAAATGTTGCCTACTTTTGGTCTTTTTTACACTCTTACATGACATTCTTGTACTTCATTAGGTATCCATAACGATTTGCAAAGGAGGCCAGATTAGACCTGAGCTCATTAATGTAACATAGTATTAGAGCTGCCTGTCTAATACCGTCCCCCTCTTCTGCTGCTGAAAAAGGACTGAGCCAAAGACACGTCCCCAAGACCTCTGAGGATGTATCTGGTACAGTAGGACCTCTGTGGATGATCCAGCACATCACACAGGTGCTTGATTTGGTTGAGATCAGAGGAATTTTAAAGCCTGGTTAACAACCTGAACTCTTTGTCATGTTCCTCAAACCATTCCTGAATAATCATGGCAGTGTGTCAGGACGAATTATCCTGCTGAAAGCAGCCACTGCCGTTAGGAAATTCCACTGCCATGATCTGCAGCAATATTTAGGTAGGTGGTACAATTTAAAGAAATGTACGCATGAATCCGAGAACCTACGGTTTCCCACCAGAACTAAGACAGGCCAGAGCATTAACCTGCCTCCAGATAAGCAATGCACAAGCTCCCATCACATGATATAAATAAAATGTAAATCATCAGGTCCTGCCACGTTCTTCCACTGCCCCATGGCTTCAGTTTTTTTGTGCTCACATCACCACTGTTGACACTTTCAGAAGTAAACAGGGGTGAGCATGGGCACAGTGCCATTATGCAGGCCCATACACAGGAAGCTGAGATGCACTGTTGTTGACAATCTTTCAATCACAGACTGCGTTAACCTTTTTAGTAACTTGCGCAACACAAGCTTTTTTTGTAAAAATCAGACTAGTAAACTAGTTCACAGATTCCCATTCTTTGGACCACTTTTTTAGTAGGTACTAACCACTGCATTCTAATTACACCCACAAGATCTGCTGTTTTGCAGATGCTCAGGCCCAGTCATCTAGCAATCACAATTACGTACTTATCAAAGTCGCTCACAGTCATGTACTCGGCCATGTTTTCCCACTTCCAACACATCAACTTTGAGAACTGACTGTTCACTTTCTGCCTAATATATCCTCCCTGATAGGTGGAAATCAAAAGTTTTTTCCTTTATCTGTCAGTGGCTGTCGTTTCACATCCATGCAGAATTTTATGGCATTCTGAGATGCTTGTCTGTAACATATTGACATATTTGTTGTCGACATATCAGCCTAACAGATCACTATACTAAAAGATGCTCATTATTATTTTAGGTTTTCTAGCTTCTTCTAATTTCTTTAAATAATATTCAACCAGTAAACTTCTACTGAAACGAATCATGATGGGCACTATAATTACAACAGATTAGGATAACATAAACCACATGGCACTATTCATGCATGCAACCACCATTTATTGTTCCCATCAGTCAAACTGTAGACAGCAACATTAACTGCAGCAACAAATGAAATACGAAAAGGACATGATGTGACGCTATGATGAAATAATACAACAAAAGTGCAACAGCAAGTGTACCCAGGGACATTAGGGATATAATTTGATGCCTCTTACCAGGTTTGGGTGCCCCTTGGGCATTCTGTTCTCCCTTCTCCAACACTGCACCTGTTTCTGTTTATACACACACACACACACACACACACACACACACACACACACACACACACACACACAGGAGTGCATCACTACATGACTCAACACTACAGAGCTTTTAAATGAAACTACTTGATTCCAGTCATCTGACACACACACCCCGCTCAACCCCTGAAGCTTCAGACTGTACAATGACATAGCTAAAGAATCATGAGTCTAGATTTAGCTCTTAGATCAGAACAGAAATAGAGACTCATCCGCTAAGCTATTTCACAGAGATCTACAAAATGCCTGTTATGAGGCATCACTGCTCTGCTTATTACTATTATTAACATGAACCCTAATACAGCAAACAGATCTCATATTTGGACAAAAAAACCTATCAGAGCATGACTGCGTGCATGGCATGAAGCTCTGAAGGACATCTAAATTGTTCTGAAGGACATAATCGCGAGGAAATTAGCAGTTCACAGTAAAGAGCACGGCAAACTGCAAGTTATTTAGTCCTAATACAGCAGACTGTTGTAACTTGTAACTTTAAAGCTTTTAAATCTATTTCCTTGTTTGTTTGTTTTTTACATTTTTTATTTTGGACTACACTGCTCTCGAAGCTCGACCAAGTGAGTCACAACACAATGCACCTCATAATACACCATTTAAACATGAAACATTACGCCCCGGATTGTGTAGGCTCCACTTGTGCCACTGGGACAGCTCAGTCCCCTTGGGCATGACTCCACAAAACCTCCGTGGGCGTGCTGTGGTGCCTGGAACCGAGATATTAGCGGCAGATCCTTTGTGTGCTGTGGGTTACAGGGTGGGCCTCAGTGGATTGGACTTGTTTGTCCAGCATATCTCATTGACGCTCCATCGAATTGAAAGCTGGGAAATGTACAGGCCAGATCAATTCTTTGCCTTCTAAGCCTCATACACAGCATGGCTGAGATGTTCTGGGTGTTTTGATATCTTTCTCTCCAGGACAGCATTGACTTTTACAGACGTTTGTGCTACATTAGCGGGGTTGTGTGGGATTGGACCAGACAGGCTGTTCTTTTGTCTCCATAGGCATAGATGAGCCTCTGCGTGCCCATGATCTTGTCACCAGTTTACTGGGATATCATTTTATAACCATAAATTTCAATTCACCAGAAGGTGGTGTTAGTGATCTGGCTGATTGGTCTACTAAATAAATTTCACTAGCAATTGTCTTGGCTGAGACAGTTTTCCATTTTCTGACCCCAATACCAGGTTTTGTATCACAAAGATGAGTTGTCAAACATGTTGCAAGGCTGTAATGAAATATCCTTCAAAAAATATCTGTGGAGTATTCAGCAATTTCAGACAAAATTTGTTATTTACTGTAAATCCATCAGTAACAAAAGCTGAATTACTTCACAGTAACAGATACAGCCATGAACAAGGATGTTTCTAAACGTTTCTAAAACACAAGCATCCGGTTTACAAAGAGTCAAAGATACCCTCTTGCATAAACTCGGACCGCAGGGAAAAGGTTCACATGGTTATGTGATGATGAATAAACTCTACTCACATCCAAACGCTAATTAAAAATTCCAAGCTAAGTTTATTACACACATTTTGAACACAGATCTAGCAGATATATCTGCTATGCAAAAATTATGTGATTTTTTTATTTAAAGACATTTCAATTGAAATAAACATGCGTGAACATTGTGCAACTTTACATACAGTGTTTTCCCACATAGTATACTTGGGCCTTTGTAAAAAAATCTGTCTGGGAGAATGATGCCATTCGTGATTGATTAACTAGTAGTTGACACTTCCCTCTCACGCTACCACTTCTGCGCCTGATTATTCTGCTAACACGAGAGCAGAGAACTGAGAGGCAGTAAATGCAGAGCTGCTGTAAAAAGAGTAAGAAGGGTGTACTGACAGTCAAACATGCTTTGCAGCAGAGAAACACAGTTTTACACGGTGAACGGGTCTTGTTTAAAAATAAATAAAAACTTTCTATATAAAATAAAGTCCTGCTGGTGTGAACTGACATGGGAGGCTTCAGATATCAAACTGTAAATTTGGGTTTTGTGAGATGTCATGTAAAACCAAATTTATTACTACTTTTAAAACATGTAACTTTTACTGCTACGTCACATATATGCTACGTCATATATATATATATATATATATAAATATATTATTTTTTATTATTATTATGTTTTTGGTGACAGAAACAACTGAAACAAATCAGAAAAACACATGATCTGATGGGTATGTTGTTTTATTGGATGAAAGTGAGGGGTATGTTGGATCCCTTTTTTTGGGGGGGGATTTTCCCCCCGATTTTGTTCCTAATTTAGTCGTGTCCAATTCCTCCCCGTCACTAGGGGGCTCTCACATTAAGGCTACTACTATCTTTCAGCTGGAAGAGGTCGAAAAGACTATCAGGTGTTTGCTTCTGAACCACGTGACGCAAGACACCTGCATCTTTTCGAACTGCTCACTCACGCCCCGTCTGGGGCGGCGTAACACACTTGGAGGACAGCGCTATCTGCTTCTTCCGCTTGCGTGAGCTTACAGACGCCACTGATTGGCTGTAGAGCCAGGATGCAAGAGGTTTCAGCATCACCCGGGAATCGAACTTGTGATCTCCAGATGATAGTGTGAGCACTTTACCACTTTTACCACTATATATTTTAATTGAACATTTTCCTGAGTCCGGGTCATGTCTGCAGCTCACCCTTTTCATCGTCATCTCGTAGTGGGATGTAGTCTGCCTTGTCCACCGTCTCCCCGACCTTGTCCTCATAGGCCTCCGCCTCCAGCGTGGCTATAAAATCCCTCTCCACTATGTTCTCCTCAACAGATGGGGACACGCTGTCAGTCAGAGCATCGCTCAGTGTCAGGTCTGCCATCCTTCTGCTGAAGAACACAGTGTGCATGTTAGATAAGACAAATAGTCAAATAATGTGCATCACTACATTTTCATGCCCGACTTATTTGTGAAAGCAAAGAAATACATGTAAACCAATCTTGTTGCTTATTTTTTCTTAATTTAAAATTCGGAGTAAAAGGTACAGCTTTTAAAATTTGCCACATAAATCCAAGTACAAAAACCAACAAATGGTCTTTTCAAAAAGGCTGGAGCCACAAGAGGGCAGTATTGGAGGGTGAAACTGAAAGCATAGATTCTCTATGCATATTATCTTCATGCATACAATACGACCTAAAGAAGAAAAAAGTTTTTACACTCATTCTTTATCTTCATAAGCCCTAACAATTCTTTTTTTTTTTCTTTCACCCATGCATTCTCAAGCTTTCATCAGTTTAAAATTAGGCATCAGAGAAAAAATTAAGAATGACGAAAGACTCCACGCAGGCTCACAAGCATCTAGTTGAATTAATCTATCACATTCCAACCATCTCTGAATCCATATCCCTCCCCATCCAGAGCAAAACCGAATACAGACAAGGTTAAAACAACACTAAACATAATCAAAAGTCCTCTTATAAGACTCACACTTCCTCTTCTGTCAAGCAGCAGGCGAATAATTGGGCTATTTCTGAAAACAGTGAGTCGAAACTTTGCATTTAGCCCAACGATTACCACATCAAAACTAATCGCACTCTCTGTGACCCCTGTAAACATAAATACTGCTAAGAAAAGGTCAATTAACAGGAATCCAGCTAAGCACTCAGAAGACCTGCTTTTCCCCCCAGAAATGACTATTACACACCTAAGCAAGCCTGCCTATGCAGAAATGTGGCATGTGTTCCCAAATTGCCTGTGGAGTATTCAGCAATTTCAGACAAGATCTGTTATTTAAATCCATCAGTAACAAAAGCTGAATTACTTCACAGTAACAGATACAGCCATGAACAAGAATGTTTCTAAACGATGTTTCTCTGCCTATGCAGAAATGTGGCATGTGTGCACTGGAGTGATGCACCCTGGAGCAATGCAACAGCTAAAAAATAAAGTAGTGTATGTGTAAAGTTATGGAAACAAAAACACAGTCAGGTGTAGACGGGCTCTGTACTGATGCGTGACTCAGGACGATTTGTCCTCTCAGAGGAAAGAGTCGTTTGCAAATAAAGACACACTTCGATCCTGATAAGAGTGGTCTCTTCCAGGATGACGTCGGCACCACCAGCGCACAAGGGCTCGCTGAATGGTTCGATGCCAATGAATATAATCTAAAATATAAGTTCAACATGGGCCTCATTAACAAACTGCGTACGCATGTTTCTGTGCACTGAAATGAATCTTTTCTAATGCAGAAGGATGCACATTCAGTTCCACTTAACTTCAAATTAACTTCTGGGCCGGGCGCACACAATAACCCCTAGTGGTAGAAAAATGTAATAGTCACGCAGAGCTTATGTGTCATGTGCTATGTGCTATTATATTAACATAATTGAAAGAGAGATTACTGATTTCAGTACTGACACAATGCAGATAGAGGCTTGGATAAAAGGGAAGGAAAAAAATCTATTAAAATGGCATTTAAGAATTTACTGTGATTTTGTCTTGCTTGAAGATTTACCTTTTTTTAAAAGAACCGCATACTCCATACTGAGAGTAAGGAGTGGATCATCAGTTGATTTCCCTTGCACATTGTAAATTTGATCTCAGTTATAGTGCTTTAACTTGATGAGGATTTTTTTTTTTAAGAGATTAGAGATGGTACTGGTATTGTTTCACAGATCTATTATATACACAGACTGTTGCAGGCGATGCTTTCATCCAACTATGTGTCAAATTATGACATAACCTACCTTCATTCATCTCTCATTGCAATATATTACATTTTTAAATCAGCAGAGGAGAAGACTTAAAAATGGCTTAATTTTCATGCCATCGAGCAAGCTGTTCCCCATATGTTGTAGAATGAGGGTGCTTCTTTATGCAAATCAGCAATGCCAAGTGCATCTAATTAAAATGTGCACGAGATATCAATCAATATAGCATACAGCTTTGCATATGCACATTTGATCGACTCCAGTAATCATGTGTATGGGTAGCTCTTTTGCACAAATTCGGTACTTGCTTTATGCATGGCTTTATACGAGAGACCCCAACATTCTCAAACACAGTAAGCACCCCGCTCTCAGCCCTGCTCAGTTCTTCCATTTTCTGTGGGGCGTGGCTCAGCTCGTTTACACTGACACTGAAATGACATTACACTGACATGAATATGAAGGTGTTTGAGGTATAAAAGAAAAATACATTTGAGGGGAAGTATGCCTTCTAATTTCATGGTCTTTCCTGATTTTTTTTTTCTACATTATAAAACAATGCTAAAGGCATCCACAATATGCACCAATCTTCATTGAACAGTTGATAATGAGGTGTGTCTGCTACTTATGTCCTGTACAGCCTTCATGTTAATTGGTGATTTTTAAAGCTTGTAACAGTAATGAACAACTTCTCTGCAGGAGAGGTCAGTTTTGGTCTTGCTTTCCTTTGATGGTCTTCATAAGAGCCAGTTTCATCATGGTGCTTGATGCATCTTTAGTTATTTCATAGTGTTTAAAGTATTGTTCTACAACATAGAAAATAAATAACTAAACAAAAAATAGACTAAAGAAGTGAGAAACTTGTGTGGTACTGCATGTTAAATTGCTGGCCCTTCAATGCTGCACCCATCAGTACAGAATGTTTAATAAATATTGTGACTCAATAAATATTGTGACTCAATAAATATAATGCAAATGAAGATCTGCTATAAAGTTACCCATAATAGCAAATATTAGATTTCAACACTGTATTCCGCCCAAAGGCAAATGAAACTGTGCATTCTAATTTAACTCAAACGCCCGAGACAGCACAGGGCATCAGTCACAAGCGCACAGAAAATCAAATCATCCCGATGAGGAACAGGAAGACAGGAAAACCAAAACCAGTATTCAAAAGCCAGTGTAAATCCCTCATAAGCAAAACAGCCAAGGTAAGCAACTTGCTGGGGAGGTTAACTTGATTATATTATTAGAAGCTTTAACCTGTATTTTGGGTATTTCAGTATGTGTGTGAAATCATGATGCTTTTAGTCGAGTCTTTTTTGTCTTTCATCTATTCCCTTTCAGGGGTCGCCACAGCGAATCATAACCTAACCTGCCTCCACCTAACCCTATCCTCTGCTTCCTCTTCTCTCACGCCAACTAACTTCATGTCCTCTCTCAGTGCATCCATAAATCTCCTCTTTGGTCTTCCTTTAGACCTCCTGCCTGGCAGTTTCAACTTCAGCATCCTTCTACCTATGCTGTATGCTTACAATCTCTGCTCTGAACATGTCCAAATCACCTCAATCTGGTCTCTCCGACTTTCTTTCCAAAACATCTAAGATAGGTTGTGTCCTCTTAGTGATTCGCATCATTTGATTTGGCAAATGTTTAACGTCGGATGTCCTTCGTGCCACAACCCTCTGCATTTATCCAGACTTGGGACTGGCACAAGAAGACACTGGATTGTGTCCCCCTGTGATGAGTGACTTGATGGATGAAAGAAAGAAAGATTAATAGTGAACGGGTAGATTTATAAAATTTTGTTTAGAAAAACGCAATACAAACTAAATATCAGCAGGGTATCATAATCACGTCCTATCGTGCAGCCCTCTGTGATTTCCACCCCTAGTAAATAAGAAGGCAGTTGAATCGGCTTAGATCATTTTCATACTAAACAAATCACCCAATGACCCAATCCTGACCACTGGATTTATTCTGGACTGAAGTTCGGCCCTGCTGATTTACAAAATTCTTTGCTCAAAAAGCTTTTACATCTCAACACCTAAATGATTTATAGATATGTATCTGAATTAGCAACTTATACCACATATGAGTATAGATCTATAATCAATTAGATACTGTAATGAAAGAGGATCATACAGTAGAGGATAATTACAATTCAGGAACTTGTCTAGGAGGTTAAAATTTGGTGTATGTTATGGCAAAAGCCTCATTTACAAAGATACAAATGTACACTAAAATTGAAGCATTGGTAGAAAACAAATAACAGTAACACAGGACATAACGGCTTCTGAAGTTGATCATTTCAATTCAATTCTTAGTGCTTTTAGTAATGGTCATTGCTACAAAGCAGCTTTACAGAAAGTATGAGGAAATGTGTATAAATTATAGTTTATAGTATCAGATTGTCCCTGATGAGCAAGCCGGGGGCGACGGTGGTAAGGAAAAGCTCCCTGAGATATTACTTATGTCTGGCTATCGTCTTTATTTTCTCTTGACACTGTGCCAGCATGTTGAGCTTGCATGACATTTATGCCACCTCTAGCTATGATGATGTATTTAACCTACAGTCCTTAAATGATTTATACTGTTTTCTTTGCACATAAAGTTAAGATTAACCTCAACCACAACAAATGGACATTTATAGCCATATAGTTACAGTCTTAAGACCATTCCATAGGTCCAAACTGATAGCACTAGACATTTTTAAATCTGTACACACAAATGTTTTAAGCTGTATATAGAACATTTATTCCTGTAATTCTGTTTTTTGACAATGTCCATTGTTTAAAGCACTATATAAACAAAATTGAATTGAATTGAACTAATTAATAAAACCTGGCTTGGCGTATAGTAAGCCATTGTGTTTTAGCAAAAGAAGGAAATGATGGCTTTTTGCCGCAGTGTTTGTTTTGACGTCTTTGAAGTCGGTAGCATTGCGGTAGGCATTTGTCATTGTGTGTGTTCTTTGCCTGTGACAGGTCTATTAAGGGAGTTAAAACCTTTACAATGTGCCGCATTACAACAGAGCACCAATTTGTGTAAACAGAAAGACACCACAGCAAGCCAATCAGATGCTTACATTCAAGTCTATCAAGAGTACAAAATCTGCGACAGAACGGCACAGATGCTGGAGATGGCTGCAGATTGTTGGCTGTCACTAAACTAGTGGACACTGTCATATAAATCTATATGCAACTTATTTTATTTCTAAAACATGTTCTCCATTTGTGGGAAGAGGAGGATCTGGTTATAAATCCTTTCATCCAAACAGTGTATGGAGACACAAGTCTGCACAGCTGAATATTTTCCAAGGTCCACATACAGAAGACTGACAAATTAAAGCAAAAAAAAAAAAAAACAGCTCTGATATTCTTTGGCTTCAATTCTACAATTCTCTGGATCTGTGCTGAAAAGATATTCTTTCAGTTGGTGTTTTGATGATGGCTGCTGAGAGCGCTGTCTAGTCTAATCTAAAATCTCTCAAAGGTACTCAGACGGGTTGAGATATGGTTACTATAAAGCATATCTTTAGGCAATATCACACAAGCGAGAGTGCTGTTCTGCTGTATGATGTCGTACCAACAACTGAATCAGAGCCGTGCTATATTCAGCAATGCAATACAACGTCAAGTTCAATATGGCTTTTATACAACAGTCCCACAAACACCATTTATTATCAACAGACTATTATTCATTTCTTTATTTAACCCAGTTGTGTTACTGTCATTTTCACCACTCTCCAATCAGATTGCTCAGTCGGAAATTGTATTTATATAACTGATAGTATTTATACCCTCATGGAACAATTAAATGCTTGAGCCATCATGCTCTGTAGATGGGAGCCATCCTGGAAAAGACCACGCCCATCAGGATAGAAATACTTCCTCCTGGGATAAAAACAGATCATTCGAAATAATTCTGTAATGATTTAAAGATATTTTAAGTGCAAAAAAAGGAGGGGTTGGATTTAACAATTAGGCCACACAGAGAATTTCACACAAGATTTTAACCCTAACGCTAGTTACAAAATTTAAGTCATACTGTAGTTCTAAGCACAGCATGGAGCGATAACGCAGGTCTTACACACACACACACGCGGTCAGGATATCAAGTGAGGGCAATGCAACTCTAACTTTTCCCATAATGCACTGTTGTTAGATTATAATAATCAACCATAGAATTTTTGGAGACATCCTCCCATAATTCATCAGGCTGATGTTGACTACAGGTCCAAAACAAAGGTGACAGTGAATGACCATGACCGAACTGAGCATCAGACGTACGGCATGAGACCTTGCATTTAACTCTTACAAACACTCACATTCACATTCTCATAATGACTCTGCTTGTGTCCTTGGAAGAAAATCCACACAGTGGTGGCCATCTCAACAGCATTTATTTTAGCATAAGAAACCTGTAATTTAGTGTGGGCAACTTTGAGCAGCGGCATCCCATAATATCCAGTGACAACATGAGCGATGTCAGAATCTGGGCTGAGGATGGTGAGTGAAGAAAGCTAAATGACAACAAAATTCCATCTTTGGTAGTCCTTATGGTAGAGCAGTATGAAGTCATCCTTGCTGCTCAAATTACATCTGACTGGAAGTTAAATAAAAAGAAATATGCTAAGGGATCCTGGGTATCCAGGACACAAGCTGATTTATTAGTAAATTGTTTGCAGAAGTATTTACCCAAGAAAGGCAGTATTGATGAAACTCCTATTGGTTATGAAATACAGTACTGTGCAAATGTCTTGAGCCACTCACGACTCATTTATTCATATTTTGCATGTTACCTCCATAACCTTCCATATGGTGAGAGCTCCTAAGTTGGAGTCTCATGAACATTAACTTCAACATACAGACTTTATCATATAACACTACAATTTTATATACAGTGTCAAGTCATTATTATTTAAATTGAACATGTTTTTATCAAATTCCACAACCTTAATAATCAGAGATTTATATACAGTGTGTGTATACTACTATAATTAAAGTAATGCAATGTATAAATATTAACACACATGCTGACAATGCTTGTATTTTACACTCCAATCAGATTTGCAACATAATCCACAGGTATGAGTGAATTAAAGGACAATGCTAAGAGAGACAAGTAATATCTTATACTACTATCAGATACTGTAAATATATATATATATATAAAAAATTGTTAGTCCTTCGGCTGCTCTCTGCAAGGGGTCACCGCATGCTTGGCAAAGGTTTTACGCCAGATGTCCTTCCTGATGCAACCCTCTCATTTTACCTGGGCTTGGGACCAGCACTGCATCCAGTTGCTGGGAATTAGGCATTGGCTGGGAATCAAACCCGGGCCTTCAGCATGGCAGACGAGAAACCTGAGCCACTAATACCCCTACATTTATTTCAGATATATACATATACAGTACATATACACATGTATACACACAACAGCCAATATCTGAGTGAATGTTCCTTACTGGTCAGAAAAAATTCTGGTAGCCATCAACAAGCTTCTGTCAGAATTCTGGTTGGATATTTGATCACTCTTCTTGGTAGAATTGGTAGTGCTCAATTAAATTGTTGTAAAGTGTTGGTTTAACACTTTTATAACAGATTATCAGGTTTAAGGTCCCAAAAGCTTAAAGACAAAATACTTTATCAATTCCACAACCAGCCGTGAAGTGTGTTTAGGTTCATTGGCCTGGTAAAACACTCCATTTTTTCCCAAGCGTCCGCCGTCTAGCTGATGACTTGAGGTTATGCTTAAGAATTTTGTGAAGATTATTCATTATTTCATCTGCAATAATCTGGCTCCACTGTCAGCAAAACAGCCCCAAATCGTGATAGTCCCACCACCATGCTTAAAAACTGATAGAGTTGACTGCTTCACCTTTACTCCTCCAAACATACCCCTGATGGCATTATCTCTGTCCATGTGGTCAGCTGCACACCTTACTCGAGCTGAAAGGTCTCATTTTTGGGTCTGGGCTTCTTTTTTAGAAAACAGCATTTCGGTCCAATGTGGTAAAACTGCAAGAAGTGACACTGGTGTTCCAGCAGCTCCCAGTTTACTGCAGGCCTGTGCTTGTGTGGTTTTTGTGTTGTTCCTGATACTCTAAACCAAGTTCCTCTTAGCTAAGGGTGACAGTTTGGTGTCTTTCTTTAAAACTTAACACAGTGTTTAAACATCCAAACTTTCCTGACTTTTTTAAATCTTCTATCCTCTTTCGCAGATCTGCACTGGGCACGGAGTACTTTCCCATTGTACTGGGTGTTATCAAACAAATCCTTTGCATGAGGGTGAGTCAAAAATAATCTGCACTATGGGTATCTTATCAGTGCTTTCCATTCAAGACTACCACCTCTCCAGTCACTATTGTGCAGGTGTGAACATGTAACATCAGTTAGTTTGTAACTACGGTGCGAGCAAAAATGGATGCGCCACTTCAATTTGCAAAGAAGAACAGCAGCATGTGATGTATTTTTTGCGGCCCTGGCGTGTACCTGGTGCCAGAATAACTCACGGAAGAGCATAAACAGAAGTGTTTGAATATCTGCAAATAAATTTGTACCAATAGTTTAAGGAAGATGAAAGTTTCATCTTTCATGTGGTCAATTTGACCCCATTCAATTTTTAAAGTCTCAAAATAAATGACTGACATACATTTTTTTCTGCTTCATATTCAGTGACTTTTATACATAAACTTGGGTAACAGTTTTAATTCTTATAAATCTTTGGAGGTTTAAATTGCTGGGGTAAAATATGTTAGTAAATTTTAAAGTAACAGGAGGGTTAAAAGAGAATTACTGCTGGGTGATGAGACATGGATTCATCACTACGAGCCTGTGAGTAAGAGGCATTGGATGGGACGAAAACATCCTCAATCGCCAACCAAAAGAAAGTTCAAATTTTAACCATCAGCTGGAAAATCAATGCTGACAGTTTTCTTTATTCCTCAAGGACCAGTATTGGAACATTATCAGGAAAAAGGTTCAACAATCAACAGTGCTCTTTACAGTGAGATGCTAATTAAAGAGCTGAAGCCTAAACTTCAGAATAAAAGCATGACGATGCATGTCCGCACACTTCTGCCGACACGGTCAACAAAAACTTTGTTTTGAGGTGTTCTGGCATCCTCCCTATAGCCCTGATCTTATTTCATCTGACTTAACCTGTTTGGTCCCCTAAAAGCAGCCCTATGAGGACAAAGATTCACTTCTGGTAAAGAAATGAAGACAGCAGTGCATTCTCAGTTCACAGCTCAGACTAAAACATTTCTTTGACGAGGAAATACCAAAGCTTGTTGACAGATGGACAAAATGTTTTGGAAAAAAGTAGATTATGACAAAAAATTAAGTATTTGTCTTTTCTAAATGTTAATTAAAATGCGGATTCACCAACCAGCAGAAGTCAATCATCATCACTAACAGGAAGTTGAGAGGGCTTGGGCTAGGCAAATTAAAAGACTTTCGGCACTTTCAAGACTTTCAGCACCACTGAATAAATAAACTAAGTGGGTGTGTATGTAGATTCTTGACCCTGTATGCATAATTTTGACCTTGTGTTTATATCAGAAAACCCAAATTAAATGCGTCAGATTTCCTAAGGGTTTCTTCTATCAAAGATGTTGTGTTTTTTTTTTTTTTTTTTTTATCATTCTACTCCTAAAGGCAGCCAGTTTAACAAAATCACTGCAAGCCAAATATTACCAGGACAGTCATATTCATGATAAGTGTATGCAAACTTCTGATTACAGGTGTATATTTGCCTGGTATTAATCAACACACACATGTAAAGCTGATAAATGAAGGCCAATACCATTATGCACTTTGCAGTTTCCTTATCTCAGTTCCCCTAATAAAGCAGGGAGCTCCACATAGACAACAGGGCCATTTGCCTTTACTTCCTTATTCTCTTTCTCACTTCTGTTTACACATGCGCTGATATGTCTGAATAGCTGAGGCACGCATTTGCCCGTGTAGCTTTTATTCTCATTCAGTAACTTGTTTTTCATTTTACTTTCGTCTGACTTCAAAATCCCAGCTCAGCCATGACTCAGTTTATGAAAATTGCAGGCAGGTGCTTTTCATTGGAGCTCAGCCAAGAACAGAGAAATCGTTATAAAATGTGAACAGACAAAAAAAAAAAAAGAAAAAAAGAAAACAGGTTGAGTTGGTAATATAACTTTATTACTGGCTCGCTTTTTTTCAGAGCAGTAACTTTTTACCACATTTACTGGATAAGAGCTTCGGCTTTTATTATTAACTCTGCATGTATATATATATATGTGTGTGTGTGTGTGTGTGTGTGTGTGTGTGTGTGTGTGTGTGAGGCCATGTCTGAGATGCCTGGGATTTTGTGGGGCTCCAGGTTTAGGGCGATGACTCAGACATGACTCAGTGTCACACTACCACAAAGAGCAGCACAGGATTACTCTCTACTCTCACTGCAGATACTTCCGAGCCTCAATAAACAGCCATCACTGCACACTGAAAGGTGCTACTTTTATATTCTTGTATTATACTAGGCTAATTTGTCAATGGAACTGAAGGTACAAAGTGAAAGGATTAACTTTAATGAAAGGCTTGAATAGAAGCACACCTATGACAATTCTCTCAGACACACTTTACTCACTACAGCAAAAAGAAAAGAATTCCCTAGACGGGACTCGGGGCATTAGCTGTCAGTCCTTATGCTAATGTATCATTAGAGGATTTAAACTCGAAAGGTTACTGAATGCAATTTGGTTTAAATACACAATCTGAAATAAATGTATAGCAAATCCATAGCCTGTGGTTAGTCACATGCACACGAGCGTCTCCTGTGCTACTAGATCACTTCACACTTATGAAAATGTCCAAATGTCACTCGCGGAAATAAATGAAAAATGACATTTCGGAGTTAAAACTATTTTGGTGCTGATTTTATTATTTTATGTTAAAGAAAATGTGTGTGCCAAAGACACCACTTCTAAAGTTTATGCAACAGGAAGTGACCAATCTTGCTTCCCTAAACATTTCAAGTTGATAACTTCAGCCATTTGAAGATTTTACATGTGCCCCAAAAATTTGCCCTATTTTTCAGCATTATGCTTCAAACAATAATACATCAAAATCCAATTTATTAATAATTCTTTATAAATATTGATACTAAATCCATGTAAGCTTCTAGAAGCATATGACCTGCAAAAAATGTTGGTTAAATAATTTTTTGGTAAAAGCTTAAAAAGCAAAAAAAAAAACTGTAGTGTCCGTAACCAAGTCAAATTCATGTTGCAATATCTTAACAATTTTGCATTTTAGAATAATACACCTTGTCAGGATTATGCCTATTTATGTCTGAATCTGAATGACAGTTAAGATTATTAAAAGATCTGAATGAATAAAAAAGTTATGGACACTACGTATTGTAAATACTATGTATTTACCAAATGTGTTTCTTTTTATCTGATAAAAAATATAAATGTGTATGCATATTTACAAAAACCAAAGCATGGATTGGAAGATAAGAAGCATTAAGCATTATGGAAAATGGTGTTAAATGATCCTATCAGAAAATGTACTTTTTCTTCTCGGTGAGACATTTTTTAGCACCAATACCATGTTTTGGCTGACCACACACACGAGCACTAAATATTAGAATCATGTTTCTTTACCACAAGCTGCTACATGATATAATATTGAGTATGATTATGCACAGATGCATTTTAACATCACATCACAACTGACCTGACATAGACGAGTATCGAGGTCGCGGATCACCACAGATCGAGGCTGAAATGTTAGTCAAAGCCTTCTAGTTTCACAGATAGAAGCTGTCTCTCTTTAATTCCCGTGGTAAATCCCATAATTAGCTCATCAGACTTTTGATTTATTTATATTTACACTTTATAAGCTAGTTAAATAGACTTTCAGCTAAACATCTGAGACTGGGTGTGAGAAAGCTTTTACTTCCTTGATGGGATAGCAAACAAATTTAGGATTTGTTCTCCCATATGATAACTTGCATAACAAAGTCTATGATTGTTTAATTTGAGCATTTTGTTATTCTTCTTATTGTGTCCTTACCACTGCGGAACACCCGATCCACACATTCCACTTGCCACAGGTTTAATTCCAGATTAACCCTTCCTGACACAATCAGTAATATTTTTTTTCAGATTTGGGGCCGATACTAAGGAAGATGGAAATCGAACCCGGGCCAACCACATGGCATGTGAGAAGCCATGCTTGTGATCAATACTAAGGATGGCCTGCATGAAGTGACTGGGAACGGGAAGAGATGAGACTTGAACCGGGGCCTTCCGCAGGGCAGGGGAGAAGTCTACCACTGAGCCACCAATGCCCTTGTACATCATCTTGTAAGCCAAGTGTATGACATATAAACATCTAAAAATAAGAGTTTGGGTGGCTCAAAAGTCCTGAAATGCATTGACTAACAGGCATTACATGCAATACAGTTACGTGTCCAGGTCATAATGATTAAAAATCCTTCAGTACTATCCTTCAATCCAGCACTTGTATGTTTTTCAAACCTTCATTCATTTAATCATTTTGAACCTATACTGCATGTTATTTACACTAAAACTGCTGCCATTTTTGCGGTGTATAGTCAAACCACTAATATGGAAGCAGGAATTATGTAAATCAAGTCAAATCAATGCCTCTTTTATCCAAGGCAGAAAGGCTGGTTTAAGCCATGGCATAATGCTGACTTTACTACAACAAGTGAAAGCAGTCTTGTGTGGTGAGGAACAAAAGGACTGGTTTAAACGGAGATGAAACTCTACGCCCTGGGATCAGATGTCTGTTTAGGTACATATGGTGATAACGTAATAAAAGCCACCAACATGTAAATCGATCAGTGAACTATCTCTTGTGAATAAGAGAAATGCAATAACCTGGCTTTTACCTAATGAGTCACTGATGAGTCCAAACACATCACATCATCTATAGCGCTGAAAAACAGTTAGAATCGTTTAGAGCGATGTTTTACCATAAATATGCAAAAGCTAAAAATATTGCGAAGCTTTACTGGGAAAACAGAACAAACTATCTTCAGTTTCTTTATGAGCTGTCTTCACGTATTTTCACAGCCCTGAAGACAGAGAGCAGAGCTGCTGAGCTGTTCAACACTCGGACACTCTCGTAAACCTCAGACTAAACTATGGCGTTCAAAGCGTTGCCGTTCTTCCCCACAGGCAACGCAGATCAAATGTCAGTGAAAATAATGAATGCTGCTAACAAACAATCCCAATATAATAGTGTTGTGCCCAGCGCCCACTTCCTGTTCTGTTGTGGAGCGCTCAAGCTGTAAGGCCTGAGTAATGCTTCCACAAACAATCTGAAATGAACAATAGGAGGATCACAGATGTCCGTCAAACATGAGGGCGTGTACCAAATACAAACTGTGGTGTAAAAAAATAAAAGTGTGTGGTCAAAACTGTGCTTCATCTGAAATGACCATGCTGGCATTTTTCCTTAAATCCAGTTCCAGAAATGTTGTAGTGAAAAAACATTTACATTTAGGCATTTGGCAGACGCTCTTATCCAGAGCAACTTATTTTTTTTTTTTATCTTATTACACATCAGAGCAGTTAAGGGCCTTGCTCAAGAGCCCAACAGTGGCAACTTGGTGGTTGTGGGGTTTGAACCTGGGATCTTCCAAATCGTAGTCCAATGCCTTAACCACTGAGCTACCCCTGGCCTATAAAAGCTATAATGTGTAGTATAGGGGTTCTTCAGGACCAGAGCTTGTTAAGGCAGAAGGCATGTACAACTCTTCCAAATTTTGCCAATCAATTAACCAAGTAGCTGAGATAAATTCTACTTTTTCTTTATGTATACAGTACCCATTTCTTCATGTTAAATTAAACTAAATTATGTAGCTTTATTTAAAGAAATGAGAACAGACGTTTTACTGTGACAGGATGGAAAGTGTCTAAAGATACAACTTAATTACACTTTTTTAACAATCACTGCAGCAACCTGATTTCCCTTATACAACCACTCAGCATTCAGCATCACCGGTACACTAATCACTGGCCTTATCATGTCATCATCTGCATCAATTTCTCACTGCTTAATGCCTTGAGTTAGATGTGTTTTTATGCTTGAATAATGCATAGGTCACTGTGTGGCTTAACAAACATGAACGCTCCTCTGAAACTGCCTAGGTACAGGGACTGGACTGAGAAAAAAAAAAAAAAAAAAAAAAGACCTTCAGGAAGCCTGGAGAACTGTTTCTCGAGCTCTTTGAAAACAAAATATGAAGAAATGTTTAGGAGCTGAAGGCTTTTGCACAGTACTGTAGATAAAAGAACATTTCATAAATGTCAAGTGGATAAAATCAGTTTCTACTCCAACAAGCTTGACTGCATTTCAGTGCAACTCTGCTGACCAAATAAAGTCTTTAATCTGTCTTTAATCACATAATCACTGCTAAATCTGACACACTGTTGCAGGCCTGTTTTTTTTTTTATCTTTTTATTTTTGATACAATTTACAGTAGCCTTTTAACATACATATTATCTAATGTCAACAATGTTAGCTCTGCTATAAAATATATGTATTAACCTAACTAATGTTAATAAGGTTAAACATAACTTTTTACATTTTTAAATTCTATTTTCCATTTATCTTTACAGAAAGCCGGACTGGATCTTTAAAAAAAAATCAAAATCAAGTCAATACCCCTGGCAAAAGATTAGTAAAGTGAGTTGGAAAAAGGGGCGGGGCTTCCAGGGGAGCGTCAGTTAACATCAGAGATTTAATAACACAAAAAAATTACAGTCTTGCCAGATTCATAGGTCATCTGGCCTGGCCTAGTGGCTGTTTAGTGATACAAAAAAAGTTTCTCTTCTTTATTTGAGTGAAAACCACTGACCGTGTTAAAACAAGGAATGCCTACACAAAATGTAAGGCTACCTGTGGAAATGCAACTCGTTTTTAACTATGAATATACAAGATGGCTGCCAAGCGTACTCTAAAGTCATTTGGTGTGTAGGTTAATGCAAATCCTTAAAAATTATTGTTACACTTCGGTGTAGTGCAAGACCGTTGTACATAGTGGAGGCAACAAAACCACTTGTGACTCAAACAACATACTTGTCTACTATTCTAGACCATTATTGAGCCATAACACCAAGTACAGTAGTTGATCAAATTTTATAAACCTCCCACACCTTTCATAGATTTTCAAAATTAGTAAACATTTTGTATGTACTGTGAGGGTTTTTTTTATTTGAGTGGCAGATCATGATGATAATCACACTGATCATCAGTGTGTTTAACATGGCTCCGCATAAAATCATTAAACATTCAGGTTAAAAATTAGACGCATAAAGATGCTTTGGCTCTGATGTTCCATCCAGCGGATGTCCTTTTTAATCATCCAAATGTACATAAGATACACACTCTCGCCACGTTACACCTGCATGCTAATTTCCGACACCATTTCATTTGCATGTCATAATTGGCCAGTCAGACCTGTAATGTTATGCTTTATCTCCTCAGCATGTTTAGAGGAAAGCTTTAAATCAAACCTATGGAAGTGACTGCTTTACTGTCGCTTCCGCTCTAGCTGGTGTCGAAAGCAGGGAAGCAACGACTGTAAAGTGAGAAACAGACACATCCTCTGATCTGAATGGGCAGAAACACAGCTGGCCATGACAGGTTATTACTTCTGAGTCATCATGTGCATATGCATGTGTTACTAAGTAAAAAGAGTAAACATAGTGCCTGCACTGTCATTAATACCTATTCAACAGCAATTACTAATGTTAACGAGTTTTCCATTTAATTCATAGATCCAAACCAGACTGAGGCTGTAGGCTGCCTTGCCAGGACACAGGTCATTGCCACAGTGTGCGTGCATGCACGTGTGATTAAACGCGAACACATTTTTAAGTAATTAATGTCTGAGCTGTAATGACTACGCTGAGCTGTAGAGGTTTAGTCAGTCAGCACTGAAGTGTATGCAGCCACTTATCATTTCTTCTTCCCAATATTTTAGTTTTTTTTTATTATTATATTTGTTTAATTTTAGTTCGAGAATTCTTAAGATTTTAAGATAGCATCAACCCCAGAGGTGTCACCAATGCTTGTTCAACAGGTTGGCCAGGTATTGCAGGGTGTGGAGATACAAAAAAAAAGGGAAAGTTTAAATATTAGAATTTCAGGAACATACTTGAGTTCATGTGTAGTACCTTGCATGCAAACCTCTGAATACATTCCACAAACATGAACACCACAACTCAATAAACTCACACATTCCTCACTAGCGCATGGAGAAGTTTGTTAGCGTTCACAGCGATAAAGTTTGCACGCTGTTTGACTGCCAGCTGGGTAAACTGTGCTCCATTGTTGCGGCACACGGCTTAACACATCGCTTTGGAACGTGCAAAGACTGACTCGATCGACTGTTCCCATAACCATCACAACCACATGTCAAACATGTCTCCATCGCCTGGAAGGTTAAACTAGGTGTGCTGCCTGGAAAGGTGACGGCCAATAAAAGTGCTGGTGCTAAATAATATAAAAGATATTTATTGATACAATTTCATTATTCTAAAACATCAGAATGGTTTTTACTAGAGCATTACCGATGACAATTTCCAATTTTTGACAACCTACAAAACAATTTTGTAATATTTCTGACAAATCAATACTATGAATATAATAAAATATACAAAATTAACTAACTTTTCCAATTTTCTTCAGAACTGCTCAAGGTTACAGGACCTTCAAGATACTGCACAGAGCTTTTTGTACAAATATAATCCTACGGAAAACCTACTGAACGGTACTGAAGGGTGTAGCAGGTAGACTATCATGCGTTTCCTCTGAGACAGAAGCTGCTCACACACTGTTAGGGAGTGGGAAAACCAACGTGGACACACATGATCAATTAGTGCTGCTATGATTAACATAAGAGTGCTTTAAATGTGAGAATGTTCATTTAATTCAATTTTATTTATATAGCGCTTTTAACAATGGTCATTGTCTCACAGCAGCTTCACAAAAATGAAAAGAAAATTTATGCGAGTGTGTATGTGTAGGAAAACTGTGTCTAGATAATAATGAGATTGTCCCTGATGAGCAAGCCAAGGGTGAAGGCGACAGTGGCAAGAAAAAACTCCCTGAGATGGCAATAGTAAGAAACCTTAAGAGGAACCAGACTCATCAGGGAACCCATCCTCATTTGGGTGATAACTGTTAGAAATTATATAACACCATGTGTGATATGCAGCTAAAAGTTCAATATAACAGAAGTTATTTAAATTAACATGAAGTCCAGTTCAGCAGGTGCAAAGGGGCAGATGGGGTCTGGATCACTGGAAGCACAGGAGCAGCATGTGTTTTATTTGTGTTGTAAAGTTGGACATTTTAACATGGCGGTCAATGAGAATTGATTTAAACAGGTTTCCCAGACATATGCACAACTTAGCCAGCATTAGGTTTACTCGCTCGTCTGCTGAAAATGTTTCGCATGCCGTGGCAAGTTTCCCGCAAAATTTCAGTTTTTAAGGTGAGAATTCTTAAGGTAAGGCGTTCGTATGCTGAGGTACCACACAGGTTAATAAATAATAAAATCAATCAGCTAGCCCACTGTAAAAATTATAGATCCAATCAAATTTTCTAGTCCAATATTTGATTACCCACCAACCAAATAAACATGGCTAGCTACTTTTATTAACCTAAACCTAAAAGTATTTAGTGTTTGAATCTTAATGATGCCATAACCATCCATGGCTAGAAGCCAAGATAGCAAATTAGCCACGCATTCTGGGTGGAAGGGATGTCATAATTTCTCTCCCTTGTCCATCACAGCAACACTAGCGATTTCCTTCGAGTGTTTGACTGATGCTCCTGGAATTCCAATAAGATGCAGTCAGCTGGCTTCCTACAGGTATGAGTCAGTGGGAGCAAATATTAGATGAAATCCACAGCCATGTTGTCGTTAATGCAGCATACCATGCTCTTATTTATTTAATTATTTTTTTATGTCAAGCATTATATGCAGCATTAATACCATTCTTTACATAAACAAATGTCAAAATCAGCAGATTTTGTAACTGGTAGTCCTTTTTAACATGAACTTAATCAACATACTGTAAAACAGTAAACATTAGAGTTATTGAATTGAAACAAAAAATTCACAATGCCCAAAAACTTAACTGAATCGACAGGCTACCTTTGACTGACCAGACATTAAAAATAAGAAGACTGACAAAAATATTTATTCATCCAGTCACTTCAAAATGCATTTTTCTCAGTTTTGTAGTCTCCAGTGCAATTGTATAACAAAAGCCTAAACACACAAGTCTTAAGACTGCACAGACCTCATGAGTAGCCTTTACCCTCTGTTTAGACCAGGAGCAATGCTTCACATCACAACACTCAAGCCACTCCACCCTGCTTGCTAATGGTGTTCCTATCTTTAGTGTACTCCCGCTCACCATGGTTTCACAAAACCAACCATTCCAGCCCAAATTAAACGTCTCCTCACTAAAACTACAAATTTGGTTATGTATGTGAACCAAACGCAGACACTTACATTAAAGTGACCCTGCAAAAAAAAAAAAAAGATTATATAAAACACGTAATGGCTTAACGCAAACTAGAACGAGGAAAACACTGGAGACCACTTTAAGTCTGTAGCAGACAAGCAAATCTCAACATCTGAACACAATAAGTGCACTTAAAGAAAAGGCAGTTTAGCAGCCTCACTTTTGAAAGACACATAAGCAGTATTTTCCAAAGTCCTAAAGTTTTTCTTTTATTCTATCTTTTTTAACCACTTGTGCTTCATTAATTTCTTTTAAAATTTCTCATACTGTACACTTCTCTGCCACTAGAACTGAGGAAAAAGGCGCGTCTTGTTATTATTAGTTTTAATTAATTTTCAAGTGTTTATATGTGCAACATCAACGTTTGTGAAATTTGACCCTTTTTAGTTAAAGTTGGAGAAGTAACCTTACTTTATTAGCTTTGCCCAGACAATGACTGAATAGAAGTATTTGGCACAAACTAAAGCTTACGCTTAGACATTTGTGGACTGACCTTGTTCTGGTGCCTGGCTGGTAAGAAGGCCCCTTCTTGGATGCCAAAGCACAACCACAGTGTGTATTTTTGGAAAATGTCCAGGCCTTTAAGGATAAATTTCAAGCAGCTGGGGAGGATTCTGCTAATTTAAAAGAGATGCAAGTTTAGCTGTTCCAAACTGAAAGCAGTTTTATGTACACTTTTTCTCTATATACCTATCTTTAACCTGAAAAAAAGACGATAAGACGATACTTTATCCTAAAATGTTTCAATTGATGTACTTGCATTGGATCTACCTACATAAGGAGCATATTGACTCATATTTTCCATGTTTATTATATAGTTAAGACTAAGAGATGTTCACCACTGATGCAAATTTTGAGCGAACACACGTTACCAAAACAATGTGCAGAAAACATAAAATCTGTAAACCCTAATCAGTCTTTTTTTTTTTTTTTGCTTCGTTTTTAACAAAGCAGAATTCTCTTCTGGTTTGAATGCAGTAATAAAACACAGATAGAGAGTGCAGTAGAAAATCCATAAAGTGAAATTGTGATGAGTCACACGGCAGCTCCAGTAACACTGCTACAACAGTCACAGACAAGACACCGCGCCACGCCTCTTCATGAGGTGCAAACCAGCAAAGATTCGGATACATATTGTTTTCAAAATATAGAGCTAACAGATCACAATATGCTGTTTGTGGTTTTAAGCTCCAAGACAAAGACTGTGTAACTACACAACAGGAAATCAATTCTAACATCGACAGGCAGGCAGATAGACAGACAGACAGACAGACAGACAGATATAGACGACTGACTCTGACGCTGTTCTGGTGCTCGGGGAAGAAATGGCTTCACCATGAGTCAGCAGTACATCAGAATGTCAGACTACAGAAGCATGCTCGGCATCTCTGCTGTGCAACACACATCTGACATTTCAGGTCAATAAAAAGACTATGCACACTACTGCACAGCGCTAAAATCATTCATTTATCTCGGCTGGGATAACAACCTATTACATGACAATATGCCATTTACACACGGGTTATTTAGCATAGCCAGACAACCTCCTGGATTGTTTTTGAGAGAAAATGATGCCAGTAAAGTGAAGAACATGCAAAACTCCAAACAGGCAGCAACCAGAGCTCAGAATCAACCCGAATACTTCTCGGTCCAAAACCAATTGGCAGTGTCAGACCTGATCCAGCTCCTACTAACAATAAAATCTAATCTTTTCTTCTTTGTCTTTCGGCTATTCCCTTTCAGGGGTCGCCACAGTGAATCATCTGCCTCCATCTTACTCCATCCTCTTCTCTCACCCCAACTAACTTCATGTCCTCTCTATAAACTCAAGGCTAGGTTTACAGAAGAAGCTGGATTTGTTTTTGTAGCAAGGCCTGATCGGTCACTGAGTCATGAGCTAGTTTGATTGACATTTTCTTTTTTTTTTTTCGAATAATACCAGCCTGCTACAGGTGCATCTTTTTTTTTTTTGGTTATATCTGTATTCATTTGTACTTGCATTCCATTTCTGATCCATTAGAAGAAAGAAAAACGTCTAGATCGGATCATCTCCGAAATAGCAGGTCTTGTGGATTGTTTTGAGTATGCAGTGGTTAACACCTACCAGAAGTGAACTAAAGAAAGCAATGACAACCAGTGAACCAGAGTCAAGGTCATGTTTATACAAGACTCACTGATGTGTGTGCGGACAAAGTTTATGCTGGTTATGACAGAAAGCTGTCAGAATACACAGTGGGCTGATGATGCTGACCACATGTTCGAAGGCATCTACAATAGGCATGCGAATACAATACAGTAGGAGCAGAGAAAAAAAGTAGAGACCCAGCAAACCTTAACAGCTCATGTGGTTGTCCACGCCTTCATGGGTGAAAGTTGTTTTAGTGACAACAATAATAGCCAGGGGGTTTTAGTCCTATGGCTAACCGGTGTATGCTCACTATTCTTAGTTTTATACTTCAAGTTTCCCGCAGTTACAACAGTTATTTCCATGAGCTGAATAATGAATGTGTATATCTCTTTCTCTCACACACACACACATACGTCAGTCAGTGTTTTATTACTGCACTGCTACCGTTTTATGAACGCACTTCTCACTCGAGAAAATTCTTTCCTTTCTGCAGGTCTCTTTTCCTGGAGTGCATGAGGTAAGAGGTCTGAGCTACTCTATATAACCACACCTACCCAACCACACATACATACACACACACACACACACACACACACACACATGCCCAAAAGCCCCACACAGGCTGGGTCTACAACAAAACAATGCTACACTTCTTCCAAAGTTAAAACTATGTCTATAGTTGACGACTGTGTATCATCTGGTACATTTAACACTGCTGCTGTGCCTGGCTTTACACTGTTTCAGATCAGACCAACATAAGCTCGGGTTAAGTTTAAACATAGAAACTGGATGCCTATGGGTTATAAGTTATCTCAGCTCTGTTTAATCAGTTTCCAACCTCATTAAACTGGTGTGTCAGCTGCTGGAGGGACAAAAGCCAAAAAAAAAAGGACAAGCACTGATCAGACCAAAGTCAATCATTTATTAATCTAGATTTAACCAACTAGTCCTCAAGGCACTTACTGACACATATTTATTTTATGCTAGTGAGATGATTTATCAAATAGAAAAACAGACAGAAGGCCAGACATACAGACAGATAGACAGACAGATTCAGGCAGACAAAAGGGCAAACTTAGAGACAGACATAAGGACAGGCCAACTGACAGAAAATGAGAAAGACAAATTAAGTTCATATAAACAACAAATAATAAGGTAATACAATAAGTTTAGCCCTGCGTTTGTTTTTAAATATTACGCCACCAAAAGGTGCTTAAAATCTGCCATTGCAAGGCTGAAAATCATTAAAACTTATTTTACCTTTTTGCTCAAAAGGACCATAAACATATTTATCGAATCATTACGAAGAAGAATTACGAAAATGTATTTAAATAATGCTTTCCTCCTAGCAACACAAATAAAAGTAATTAGGTGACTAAAAGTATTCCATTAGAGTCAACATACAGAAAAAAAAAAAACTTATGTTTCTTCGACACACTTTTCTTGATGAAGCTAGCTACTTTCACTTTACACCATGGATTGTCAGGTCTAGTCCTGGCTGTTGAAACCAAAGGTGTGTTTTGTACAAATTGTGCTGAAGCTGCAATTCTGCTGCACACTAATCAACCCCATTTCAGCTGCTACTTGTCTGTTATTATAGTAACAGTAGAAAATTCAATTAACTGTAGGGATGAGAGAGCTCATGACACAATATTATCACGATACCATGGCGCTGATGCATTGTAATTTTTTTCCCCATATTGGAACTATATAATAAATAAATGTTATTTTATACACACACACACACACACATTTTATATATATATATATATATATATATTTATATACACACAATATACATACATACCAACAGCAGATCGTTTGATCCGCACACAACTTGGCACGGGTTTTTACGCAACCCTCCCATTTTATCCAGGCCCTGGGGCTGGCACTGCATTCGGTGGCTTGTGTTTGGGCATCAAATGAGTACTGAACACTGGCCTTCCACATGATACACGTTTGTGTATGTATATATATGGTTATCATATTGCTTATTTCTGTGCTCATTTGGTGGACAACCTCATTCGACCTATAAATTGACCAAACCCTTATTTGGCTTTTAATACTCACACATAATCAGACTGAAAGGCTACAGCATGGCTGATACATCTGTAATCCTGCTGGATAAAAATCAGTTTGGTCTGATGGAAGATAATCATGGTGAACTAAAATCTGATTGGAAAGATTAATGTGCAATCTGACACTAAACCACAGATCAGGGAGGTTTGAAGCACATGTCCAGAACCAAAAAAAAAAAAAAAAAACAGGCACTCCTTTAACATGCCACTGAGAGTTGTCGTGTTTGGGAAGTTTAAGCAGCACAGTCAGGCCTGTTTCTGTTATCGCGATGATTCAAATCGCGCTCACTTTTAATCAACTTGAAACAAAATATCCAAATTTGTTGCAAAGCGCAGGCTCACTTCAAAAGCCACAACCGGACGCGCGTGTTACTCTACAAAAAATACACATATATATATATATATATATATATATATATATATATATATATATATCCTGAAAGAGTCAAATCAAATATATAATCGCCGTTGCAGTAAAATCACAGCAGCGCAAAGCCCGCTTGCATAACTGCAGAGCCAGCCAGAGAGAGAGAGAGAGAGAGACAGCCATATCTAGTGGGCCGTGTCACTCATTGAAAAGTGACTATGCTAGCTTTAGCTGCAGCTCCGCTCCACTCCAGCTACGCACACGTCCCATCCAAAGTCAACACCAAACACGTTTAAACTAACGCTTCCAAGCATGAAAGCAGCAAGAAAAGCATCACCCGCGTCGTGTCATTAACGACACAGTGTATTTAAATGCGCACTCACCGTTTTGTACCCTGTTTTTGCCCCCTTTTGACAGTTCCTCGGGCGTCTGGAGTATCGTTAGCGTCGCTGATGATCCGCCCTCGGGCTCAGCAGCACTACACTCTCCCTGCCCTCACCTCAACATGTCCCGCCCCTCACACACATTCGACCAATCATCTTTTAGAAATTCTGACCGACACGTTGATCGTCCAATCCGAATCAAAAACAAGTGATTTTGACAGTCTCTAACGCCTATCTGAATTCAAAGCAGAAAGGATCGCCCTACGATGCATCCCGTTAAAGCACCTCTATGCAAAATGCTTTTTTTTTTTTTTGCTTTCCTTTCCTGCCAGTTCTTGTTTATTAAATAAAACAGATTTAGAAAATTATCAATATACCCAACACGTTTGTACAATGAAAGCTTTAAGCAGTAAAAACAAAATCAAACAGGATGAGGGCATTATATCACATGTTTTGTAACGCTTAAAGAACAACAAAAAATCTCAAAATTTGCATTCCATCACCTTTAGCTTTGCTTACAGCAAACGATGTGGTGGCCAGTTCATGTCTGAAAATCCTGCTCCCAGAATATCCCTGTGCCATCAAGGAAAGAAAACTCCATAAATGTGATAACCTGGTCATTCAGTACATTCAGGAAGTCACCTGACTTTATTTCATCTTGCTGAGCACAGACCTGATCAACTGAAGCAACCCCAGATTATAAAACTGATGGGCGCTGGGTCCATCGCTTTATGAGCTTTTCTTCTTACCTTGATACACCCATCACTAAGAATAGCATTCAGTCCCAATCATTCAAGTTCTCAGCACATTGTGTGTGTGAATGGAAATGTTCTTACTTTCACTATTAAACATAGTTATGGTTTTTACTGTTGATTTTTTTACCATGCAACTTCACCAAGCGTTTAAGTGGTCTCCATTCATATTTTGTTTTCTCCACATTTCTTCTACGTACAAAGTTGATGGCTAAACCCAGTTTCAGTAAATTGTAAATCTTTTTTTTTTTTTTTGGCTAGACAGTGTATAACAGCTAGTCGAGTCAAAGTCAAAGTAAACTTTATTGTCAATTCTGCTTCGTGTACAATACTATACATATATACATGGAGAATTTAATTTATGTTACTCTCAGTCCCCTTACAACAACACTACTGTAAGTCCAAAAATGTCAATGTAAAAGAACAAAATAGTGTTTTAAAAAAACTTAAATAACACAAACTAAGACTATCACAGTAGTTAAGACAAACTACTTTATCTGTCCTGCGAAAATGGACAGATACAGTAACATGACAAAAGGCTGATATGGTGCAAAGCTATTGTCCAGACATAAAGTAATTTCTTTAATTAGGGCCTAAAACTAAATAACATTACACACACACACACACACACACACACACACACACACACAAAATAAATACGTTGTGATTTTGCCCCTGAAAGTGAACCAACATTCAGAAACTAGGTGTGACAAAATAACCTAGCCCTTCATATTTCCAAAATTAGTAAGAGCATAATTATCGGCTAATAATTTGAAAACAATTATTTAATCATCAAGAAGTGTGACTACCTTTAGAAAAGTAAATCTTATGACAGAGTGGTGCTGTGGAGCATTCGGGTGTGCGGATAAATCATGCTAAGAAGTAAAGACATCACATCAGTCATGACCTCCAAGAAGCAATTGTTGTTGTTGATCAGTCTGAGAATAGTTACTATATAAGGCCATCCCCAAATAATTTGAAATTCATCATTCTACAGTGTTACAGACAAATGGTGAGCCTTCAAGACAGCTTATCTTTCCCAAAGTAAGATTCCTATCTTTTTGAAGATTGTAAAATTCTACAATGCGCTCTACAAATACTGTACAATTTAATTAAATAGTACTAAAGTTCAGAGATATAAAGAAATATTCGAGCCGCATCATGTGGCCTATCTTTAAAAAATGTGGTAAATGTACAGGTAAAAAAAAAAAAGGTTAAAAAAAATGTACCATGTAACATTACTAAGTGTTTAAGTGATCTCCAAGGGAATGGTGTAGTCGAGTACTTCCTGAAAAGTACACATTGCAGTACTTTCTACTGTACATTGAGTGTGTGTATTAGGAAAAGGGGAAGTGATAGAGACTGACTGTTGTCTGTGTGTGAGTCTGGATGCTTTCTGGCTGTGATGAGTGTGATGATTATGTATACGTGTGTTGAGGTCTTACAGCTGGGAGACATTTGTCCCCCTGACAGAAAATTACATTTTGTATTTGTCATATGTTGTTACTTTTTATAACATTATTTTACTCAATAGCTGTGTGTGCAGACTGTGTGCGTGTGTGCGTGTGTGTGTGTGTGCAGGAGAAACTGACTATACCCATGATCCAGCTGTGGATTAAAAATTAGCATTTTAAAGACATGGGTCATGAGACTACAAAGCCTGCACCTGCACAGATGTAGAAGTTCAGGGAACTCAGCTTTGTTTTATTATGGGCAATACCATCATGTGTTTTTATATGTAATTTGGCATAAAAAAATACATGACCTGCCTTTTTGTTTACATTTATCTCTGAGACCACACTGTCCTTGCATACTGTACATCACATTGTCTCCCAAGTGCACTACCATATTTAGACAAATGCAATTACTCTTTTACAAGCTTTACAGTATTTGGCAGACACTCTTGTCAAGAGCAACTTATATGTATCTTATTTATACAACTAAGCAGTTGAGGGTTATGAGCCTTGCTCAAGGGCTCCATTAGCAACAGTGCAGTGGTGCATGGATTTGATTTTACAACCATCCAATCAGAAAGGAAACTACTGTGCTACCACTTCCCTAGACTATACTTCTATAAGTTAGGCAGACACTAATCAATGTCCAGGAACAGGTACTGAACACAAATGGTGATGCAATACACAATGCATACAGCCTCATAGTTTTTGTCTCAAAAGCGTATATTTGGACTAGCTTTGCCTTTTCATTGTTCATAAAAGTGAAGGTTTCATTTTGTCAAATTTAATCAATCTAATCTATCTATCTATCTATCTATCTATCTATCTATCTATCTATCTATCTATCTATCTATCTATCTACATAGGGTTGTCATACAAAAAAAAAAAACTTGACTATCACTTAAAGACCCGATTCCCTTTGGGGATTGGGTGTTAGTTTTGCTTATAATCACTGACAACCATTTTTGGATAACTTGTGTCAACAGTTATCTACAATGGCAGTGGTGAGATTTGAAGTTTCGTCCTTCTGATTACTAGCTTAAGACTTTTTTTTATAAGCTACCACTGAAGACTGTCTGGTCATAAGCTTGCAGAGTGTAAGATTAACAACGCTGCAGAGAAACTAGACATGTGTGACAAAATTAGCTCTCTAATGATCCTTAACATCGTCAGATTTTTGAGTCCTGAGATATTTAAAGCTATGATTAGCAAGAGCCAGTGGCAGGTTATATTAACGCATTTACATACTGTGTAATATAAATGGAGTATCATACTCATTAAATATCAGTTAGATGAAATATATACATCAAGTAATTTAAAAGCTTGAAGATATTAAAGAGGGTCCACACGGTACATGATGCTGGCATACTGGCTGATTTATTAATTAATTTATCTTCTATACTTCTTATCTTGTGTACAGTTTCATGGGGCCCCTGGAGGCTATCCCAGAAGACTCAAGGTATACCATGGACAGGGTGCACACACACACTGGACAATTTGGAAAAGCTAATTAGCATGTCTTTGGAATGTCGGAGGAAACTCACCAAGCACAGAGAGAACATACAAACTCCATGCACACAGAGCCAAGGCAGAAGTCAAACCCCAGACCCTGGGTGTGTGAGGCCAGAGTGCTAACCACTACACCACTGTGCCACCTGGCTGATTTACATGTAAATTCATTTATTATGCAGGGCTAATTAAAAAAAAAAAACAGCTGCTAACTGACACCTTTTTGAGATCTCAAGGGTATACACTGGTGAAATTAAAATATTTTAAAGTAGAGGGAAAAGATAACATAAGATTGCCTGATCCATAATGAAGTCATATGGTCTTTTAACAATAATGGTGGAATATCGCCATCTGATGGCTGTTTTTATTACTGCTGCAAATATAAATGGCAGACATCATTGTATGCTAGTTAGCTATCTAGCTATCTTAACACCTGTGACTTCTTTAGGATCTCTGTTCATTTGCCTAGTAAAAATAAACCTTTTTTTGTGTAAAAACTTTGCCTGAAATGGTAGTTACATGATTATTGATCAAGTGCTATTTTTTAAGTGATATTTATGAAACTGTCCCACAGACAGTATAGTGTATTTGTACCTGCACATGTGTATTTTCATTAATATAATGGTTATATATAATAGCCTAATGGTTATTAGCATATGGATCTTAGCAACCTTGGCAAGGACAAGATTGTGGTTTGTACTGTACCTACCAGAAGCAAATCCAAAATAGGACAATTACTGCGGGGGTCTGTTGGAAACCCTTGAGCTGTTATTTTGACACTTGACACTTACCTAAGGATTGTTGCAGACCAAGTGCAACCCCTTTATTACAGTGGCCTCTTTCAGCGGGATAAGGTTCAATGCCAAACTGCAAAATTCATAGAGAAATGGTTTGAGGAACACGTTACAGTGATCAAGGGTTTGAGTTGGCCTTCTACATCTCAATCTGATTATTATGTGCATCTGTAGGTGGAATGCTGGGCATGGAAGCCCCTCTTGCAACTTAAAGCACTTAAGCAGTCTGCGGCTAATGTATACAGAAGGTGGCAAATACCATAGCCCATGCCACAAATGTTGGTGGTATAATGTGAGCCTACTGTAGGCTATTGTATGATCATTCTAATCATACTGATCATTCTGTGGATCTAATTTAACATTTTAATAAATGGATAGGCGTCTGAAATGTTATATTAATGTTTTTCTTTTTTTTAATAGTGAGATAGATAGGTTTAATAAGAAATGATTTTTAATAATACTAAAGTAAGTATGTAAAAACTGAGACTTTTGCTGTTTAAGAAATAATACAATTAAAATAACTGACAGATCTAATTGTTATTTAAAATAGGCCGGAATATACTTCTACAGTACATCATTACTGCCAGTTTGTTATGTATATTTATCATATCTGTTTACAATGCTGATGATATGCCAGGTATGCAACACAGCCTGTTGTAAGAAAAAATTTGAATATAATTACTGTGATCAAGGTCATGCATATTTTAATAAGATCCACTTTACATTAACGCAAAACTTGGTTTTAGAGTAGGGTACCAACAACTGACCAGGAAGTCTTTATTTGCAATATATTCATTTCCTGGACTCTGAGCCCCAGCTGTGTATTTTTCCTCTTACATACAATTAATTCAATAATAGGTGAATTTATACATCCTTTATTAATAAATAAATAGAAATACAAACAACCAAACAAACACACTACTTAACCAGGACTCTGATCTACGGTATTACAGTAATGTAATATCGTAGATCAGAGTCCAGGTAATGTTAGAGGGACTTACTCAAACAGTGCAGCCCTTATGCCAATATTATGAATTTTATAAAAATAACTAGCGTAAGTACTGTACATGTTGTTGACAGTTTACGAGTTTTTGGACATAGTCAAAAGGTTAACACTAAAAATAAGCTGATCAGCTTTAATGTAATCAGTGATAGTATTACTTTAGGTTGATGATGTCTGCCTGTCTACCTGTATTTCTGCCTAACTAATTAAAACAAAGAAATAAAATAGTAAGGTTAAGTATGTCACGTCTTGTTTATGCTAAGTTGTACTTTTTTGCCATCAGCCAAATACATTCTGTTTTAAGTATTATTACATCCGTCACGTAACTGTGCATAACAGTATTTTGATTTTAGCGCATAACACTGCGCTCTCAGTTGGGATATTTTACTGTACATGCCCTCATATGTTTGCTCCAACAACCCCTGTTTTATCGCATAGTGGCGCTTCATATTATTGCATGTCACTAGCGCCACGGTTTCAGTGCACATGAGACAAACTAACTTAAACTTCCCGCAGGAAGAATAAACATACATTGATCTGTCTATTTATCCTATAAGGTTCAGTTTTTATAGTGTATGTTTCTTTTTTTGGAGTAAGCCATTCTGTGTAACGAGTTTGTTTGTGTTTCGTGAAAATTTGGACACTTTGTAGAGAAATTACAGTACTTTCTGTGTCTTTCGCATTATATTTGCATATAGTGGTAAATTATCGCATTGATTGGCTCTGTTGAGTGACACGTATAGCCATGCCCACCACAAGGGAAAAATCGCTATATTCTCCAAAAAAGTGATGGCTGCTGTGATTTAATCTGGCACAAAACATCTCATTACATCCTTCTACCCAACATTTTAATTTAATTTATGGCAAAGATTTAATTCCAGGCAAATATCAAAGGAGTTTTATTAAATTCTGTCCAACCAGTTTTGTGTGATGCTGTCAAAAAATTGGCTGGACAGACATACAGACAGAGCTTGGTTTCTGGTCCTCCAATGTATAAAACGTAAAGATATCATTGAAAGAGCAAGTTTGGACCAATGTACAGACAAAACCTTTCATTTATTTAAATAGAAGATTTCTTAAAGCACAGTAAAATGGTTGTTTACATACTTACTGTACATTGGTAAGATTAAAAAACACCCAACTGAATCTATGCTAACTAGTACAACATAATTATTTTTAAGTGTTAAGTTACAGGATGATCAGTATAATTAGAATGATCATACAATACCCTACAGGCCTGGAATGCGGGCATTATTTTTAAGTGGTAAGTTACAGGATGCTCAGTATAATTATAATGATCATACAATACCCTACAGGCCTGGAATGCACCACCAGTGCTTCTGGCATGTGCTATGGTATATGACACCTATACATTAGCAGCAGGTTGTTTAAGTCCTGGAAGTTGCGAGTGGGGCCTTCTTGCTAACTGTATTATATCTCCCCATACTTCCACCACCACCTTGAACCTGGAACAATCTGGGTTCTCATGACATGTTCTTTAAGTATAAGTATGATATGAATCTGACTGGAAAGCAAACCGTAGAACTTTAAGTGGCTTTAAGTGGCTAGTACATTTTAGACCTTCTAGCCAGTGCCTGTGAAATTAAACAACTAAGCAGGAATTCCTTTTGTAATTAATTAAATATTTCCTTTTTTAGAGTTTAATAAACTCTAAGTGTCTATAACAACACTAGTTGTAATTTAAATCCTGATCAGAAACTGCCGGTGAATTAATCTAATAAGATGTGTATTTACATGTTTAAAGAATTGATCTCTTAGCATGTAAATGCATATCTTATTAGATTAGAGGTAAAGTGATCTAATAACATAGACATTTACATGCTGAAGGAAATTAAACAGAATGTTTTTTTTATGCAAACTGGTTCTGCCAGTTTGCATAAAAACTGAATATAGCAGTTATTATTCTGTTATATTCAATATAAAAATTGAAAATAACAGAATAATTAGTAAAAAATAAGCTTATTATTATTATTATTATTTTTACAAATCTCACCTTCTCCTATCCTATCCTGATTGGTTAGATGCTTTCCTATGTATAAAATGGTGAATCAATCAGGGCCACCTCCTCAGCCCTGTGGATGAAAGTAAGTAAACACAGGTGGGAGAGAGTTGTTCTCAGAGTTTACAGATAGAGACTGGATGATCTTGAAAATTGCCCCGAACATTTCTTGTCACATCAATATGACAAGAAATGTGACATAATGTGACCCCTATATGGGGCAAGCTTGTGCAGAAAGAATGTACAGTGTCAGCCAAAAAAATGTATACACACTTCAGGAAAAGAAAAACTTGTATGTTTAGTATTAAAACTTATTTTAATACAAAATGTATTGCTAAATGTTATATATTGATATATATTACAACAATATTCTAATATTATTAATATTATATTGATATAATATACATCATACAATTATGACTCTGTATTTATTCCAAAAAGAGAAAAATGATCAGATTACGTGTATACATGGCTAATATCTACCTATTCAACATATTATTAAAGGTTTACACCATCTCTCCCATTCTGATTGAAAACACAATTGAAATTAGGCTGGATCGGCTCACACTGTTCTAATTGAGGTGTTTACATACATGATGCATTTTTATTCTAAATGAGCTTTTATCCCCATTATTAAATATTCATGCAAACTCATCCAATGACAGCATATTGATGCTTCTTATGCCCATTTTAGTTTTAAAAAAAGGCCTTTAAAAACTGCCTGTATATTCTCCAAGGCTTTGTCAACAGTAGCAGCCTTAAGGCTGTGAAAAGCAAGCAGGGATATTACAGTAAATACTGTAGTTGGTGCGATGAAAGTTTTTCAGAGTCTTTCAACAAAGCCATGGTTAAAAACAAACAGCCTAAATACAGTAATTAATATTGGCTTACTAATTCTTCATAACATGCGGTCTGTTGTTTTATTATACCAGTCTTCCTGTAAACTTCGTCTGAGACCATGTGCAGCATCGGCTGAGGAATGAATGATCTTGTTGAAAATAGTGGCAAGACTGAGATGCTAATTGTAGCTTCCTCTGCAGCAGTTAACTCTAATTATGATAGGGTGGATTGGGAAACATTCAATCACACCTGTTCAGTGCACTGCTGTTGTTTAATGCTCACTGGTAAATACCATATTGTTATAGTACACTAGTCATAGGATCGTTATAGTACAATTTCCAAAAGAATTGAGATTTCCCCCTTTTCAAAACCACTCCCCAGGTTCAAACCTAAGCATCAGCAGGTTGCCGCTGTTTGTCCCTTGACCCTCACCTGCTCCAATCTAAAATAAGATGTTCTGTATAGGGGCGCGTTCCAAATGCTGTAAATGTGGAAATGCATATTGTTAATAATGTATACAGTACATGAATCTTTTTTAGTACTATTTCAATACTAAGGAAGTGAAGATGATTATTATCCACAATGAATGAAAGGTAAACCAGACGCTCATTGGAATTTCATTTGGTTTATTGAAAGAAATATGTTAAATTTTTATAAATTCAACCATTTATGCTTCACACAATCAGGACCTGTAGCTTAGCTTTCTGAAGTGATCGGAGATGGAGACTATATGGGTGCCCTAAATATCCTCTGTAGTTTTGTGATTTACGTGTAATATCAGAATCCCCCCACTAACATCGTTACAGTAGTTTTTCAAATTCCATAATGTCCATTCTTCCACGAGTAAATGAAATCACTCTGGCAAGTGACCTGGAAGTACAGTGCATCTGTCTACACATTCAAAATTCAACAGCGAGTCAGCTGCCTTTACGCCTCTATCCTTTGAGTGCAGCATGCAAATAAAATGTGCACAAAGGTAAATTTGTCTTGTATTATATAATAATCGTCAGCATCATTGTCATCATAATTATTAATATTATCATTATTAACATAGTTATTTATGCTTAAAAAAATCAAACATATATATTTTCATCTACAGTTTTTTTTTCTGCATTTCAAAGCATGCCAAGGAAATGACAGATTCTGCATAGTGCCGGCTATATGAGTGCCAAGAATCGATTCCTTTACAAGACTCTCCTATGTACAGTACATGAGCAGGAGAAAAAGAGCAATCCAGTGTAAATACATTACCAAAAAAATAAATTAAAACCAAGACTAAAAAATATGTACATACCTAACAGTTGTTGAAGTATATATGTGAAAAACAAGAAAAAAAAAATCTCTAATTATTTACATCTTGCAAGGTAAGGGGGATCTGTAAAGTGCACAGCAGCACACTAAACAAATAGCAAAACACAAGGATTGTAGTTACATAATAGAGGAGGCCACAGGCTTACACTAGAACACAAGATGGTGCCACACACAGATGGTGATATTATGGTGATAAATGCTTTCCTGTTATGAATCAGTTTTGAATACTGAGTTCCAGTGGTGTATACACGTCATCGTCTGTGGATCTAAACATCGTTAAAGAGCTTGCGTTACCCGAAGGATAATCCGATGAAGGCTGGAAAACTATTTCTCGACACACAAAAAAAGCAAGCTATCTAAAGTTTCAGTTGTTGTTGTTGTTTTTTTTTGTTTTTTTTAAACAGCACTTTGTCTGTAAAATACATTCAGAACATGACACAAACTCTCACACAGTCAAGCCACATTGTTGGAGAGAAAAATCCGTTTACCAATGAAGTTGGTAGATGCTTTGGTTGTTCTCTAAAGTGCAGCATTTTAAATAAAAGAAAAAAGAAAAAAAAAAAGATCCAGTTGCACTGGTTGCTCTAATTACATGGCGGTTAGATGTATTGTAGATAAAGACATTGGAGGCAGTATAGATAAAAAAAAAATACATTAATTAATAATAAAAAAAAATAATGACTCGCACTTGCTTACAGCCAATGAGGAGAAAATTGTCTTGCTGCACCTCTATAACTGTCAGCTCCTTTAAAAGCTGTGTGCTGAGTGAAAGAGAACGTCGTCTGCACCATCTAAAATATCCAACATGTTCTCCTCGTTTGTAAGTAAATAACTTGAATATATTAGAAAACTGTGCTAACAATCAGCAACTTTGATTTCTGAGTTCGCCTCCGTCTCTAAACATCTGTCTCTTGGAAAATTATGGCATTATTTGGTATCTATAAAAACCAATGCACATTTTAAACGGTAATAGTAACAACCCACTCACAATAGTGCCATTTTTGTCTGATAATGTTACTGTATATGGATGCTTGCCAGTAGCATGCAGCATACTATTTCCCAGAGCAAAATGTTCTGCTACCTGAAGAATCTTATGCAGCAGTCTTCATCTTGATGGACCTGCTAAGCTTTTTTTTTTTTTAAATGTGCTATACAGTGCACGTTAGTTGCTGTACTGTAAGCAATTTAATTATTAATTATGGTCACTGCATATCTTACACACGTACACACAAATACATATATTTGGGTAAAGCAACTGATTTTTTTTTTCCTGCAGTGCAGTCTTATCCAAAGGAGAAATATATTACTGTGAGGTTGTGGGTTCTAGGGTTACGTATTGCTAATAAACCAAGATGTCCCTAAAAAATATAATAAGTATAAATCTAATATATTCTTGATGAAACTTTTAACCAATGCAAGCTTGGAAAACGAGGTGATGAACCTGACATCATGCAGGGTTTAATACAGACACATTTATTATGCTTGATTTATCAATTAAGCCACACTATATCCTGCGGTGCACAAAAACGTTGATATGTTCAGTTATGACATGGCTTTAGACACATTGAATTTCCCCTTAATGCAAACCAGCTGATCTATTTAAGTATGTGCTTGCTTTGCAGTACGCCTTTAAGCACAGACATGATGGGAGAAAGAGGCAGAACGACAGGACAGAATAGACAGATCACACAAGGTGTTTCTGTTAGGCCAGCTAACACTAAAAAGTTTAGGAAGTATTTAGTTTTTTTTTCGTTTTTTTTTCCGTTTTAACTTTGGAAGCGCTGCGGACGTGATATAGATAAAGATTCTGCAAAATTTCAGTGCAAGACATGATGGCTACTTCGATTATTATTAACTTCATTATTATTTATACATATTAATCCAATACTGGATAACAGTAGTAAAGGGACAAATTGAACGTGGACGCCTTCCTTTGGGTGGATTACGCTTTTGTTTTTTATCAAAAGCCCGAAAGGGTGAACAATGTTCAACACCCTTCCTTACCTGCACTGCTCTTTATGATTTTTTTTTTTCCTTTTTTAAGTCAGCTTGGTAGTGTTTTCACCAGTCTCAAGGACATTTTTGATTATACTAAAAAAGATCCCCCATCCTCGTGTTGCACTGGATTATTGTCTGTAAATCCTGTAGATTCGGACAGTGACAGTCCTCCTCCAGTTCCAGCATATGCACGTGTCTTTTCTCATCCCTCCAGTCACACCCCTAACTCAGTGCAAAAGCAGGAATGAAGGGAAGAGAAACTCCCTCCCCCAGCCCCATGAGATGCACGAGGAAGAGAAAGAGTTTGAAAGATTGATAAGAAGTGAGAGAGGCAGGAAAATGAGGAGCCTCTTCGCATCTGTGGTTGATCTCATCAGTCACTGTTTCCTTGTCTTCCCTCTTTCCCTTCCTCCCTAGCTCCCGGGATCGGAGCTGTGTCTTTGCGGTGTCCGTGAGTCCAGAGGTGCTTGTGGTTCCTGGAGGGAGAAACGCCGCTGAGTGTCGGCGTCCGGAGGCTCAGCGTTGTGGTCCAGGCTTGACACAGTCTGCAGGGAGGCAGCTTCTGGGCTAAGCAAAGGCTCTGTCATGCCGTGAAGAGACTCGCATGACTTGGCAGGGAATTCCTCAAAGTCCTGAGGGTCCAGAATCTGGATAAAGCATAAACAATAAAAAAAATAAAATAAATTGGATGTTTAAATTGGTTATTCCATCATGAATACCTCCCATCTCGGGACACAATATAGGTGTACAAAACCTGACTGCAGCCCACCTGTTTCTATGCACACAAATCTGATCTTTAGCACTGACTGTCTAAGTGATCAGATCAGATCTGACCCTATGCAGACTGGCAGTCCAAATCCAATGTGTTGTCAACCTAACAGCATTGGTTGCCGCGGTAACAACACTGGAGTCTCGCATGCAGCACTATGTTTCCTCCCCTGTTTCTGTACAGCCCCTCTATCTTTGCCCGTACAGATGCCTCCCCCAAAGTGCTATCAGACATTTCGCTTTGTCTTCTGCCCAGGAACCATTGTTCTTAAAATGTCCTACAGCAGTTAAGAAAGCTAAGTTGCTATGCTTTAGCAGGTCACTTCAGGTCTTTTTTCTTGAATTTTTTGTGTGGCCAAATCAGCTGTGTTTTCAGGAAGAACAGCTGGCTTAACCGGAGTATTTTATCTTTAGTCCTTCTATCATAATCCTCTTAATTTCCATGCCATATCACATGATCGTGTGGACTTGGTCTTTTTCGATTTGCAATCTGATTAGAGAGCGCGTCCAGACTGAGACACATCTTTTGGTACTCATCTGATTTTAAAACACCTCTGGATCTGATTCAGATTGGATTTTCAAGAATTAGCTCCAATGTGTTTTATTTTTATTTTTTTACTGTTCTGACTTCATGAAACCCTCCTGTTAAAAGTTTAAATACCCCAGGAAATATTTACAACTCATTTTTTAAAAGCTCATGCCTACGTCATATTACAGAATAACTGTTGTTGTTGTTCTTTTGGCTGTTCCCCTTAAGGGGTTCCCACAGAAGACCATCCAATAAACACATTTTAACTTGGCACAGGTTTTATGCTGAATGCTCTTCCTGACACATGGTCTGCCACTAACAATGTCCTTAGTGGCTGGTTTGGGGCACTGGCTGGAAATTGAACCTGGGCAAACCACATGGCATGTGAGAAGCCCACCAATGAGCTACAAATGCTCCAGAGCATCTTCACAAACGAATTAACAGTATAGTATTTTCATGAAGGCAACCTAAAGACCTCTTATGGAGTTTTAAAAACGAGTTTTATAGACAAACTAAGGAGTAGTCTGCATGTCCGTTGGGATAATCCTCAACACTATTTCTATAACTAAAGGTACAAAAGATGTAGAGTGTACTGTAATAACCCTTGTGATTAAGGCCCCTAAACCTCAAATTGTTAAAAATACTGTTGCATAGTTTTTTAGTGCAAAAACACAGTATTGTAAAATATGAAAATGGTAATGCTTTATGGTTACTGTATACAAAAAAAAAAAAACAGATTTGTACTTGTGAGAGTGAAGACTCCATAGGCGTGACGGTCTGGATGAGTGACTCTTCATGCCCCGGGCTTGAGGCGAGATACAGCGACACTTGTGGAGGTGAGGACACTGTGCTGTAAGCTGGAGGTACCATCGTCATCTGCCTCTGAAGCAACTGCATGATTGCACTGATGTCTGTAGACATACGGGTCTCCAACCTGGAAAATACATACACACCTTTTTGACATTTACTTTCGATCTAAACTGATTCTCAGTAGACTTAGTTTTATGCTTATTATCATTTATTCTCTCAGTTTATAGTCATCAGCTTTCTCTGTCGAAAAAAGGGGGTTGTAACAATATATAAATATAAGACAGGCATTTAAATCAAATTGGAACTTGTGATGAAATTTTCTGTGAATAAGAGCATAAAAGTTAATAAGAGCATAAAGCTGTGACATTCACCGACGACTTCAAGCACAGTACGGTGATGAGACTGCAGTAAAACATTTGAATGGTTTTAAAGAAGTCCATACTGTATGTCCATCAACAATGATCCTGGCTCCCACGAACAATCAGTGAGTGAACTGTCTGATCCCAATAACTTGTCACCAACTTCTGGAAGAGATGCATCTGTCGGGGTTATTTCCCCATCCCTGTACAGCCCTTACCTTGTTACAAGCTATTTCCAAATGTTTGGGCCATTAAAGGAGTTCCTGGGAGGCCAGCTTTTTAAATGTGAAGCAGGCATACTGAAAAAACTTTCCACTTTGATGGTATACAAGCAGTAAGGAAACGCTTAAATAAAAGCATTGTGTAGCAGCGGGATTATAGATAGAAATTAAGGAGGTTTTTACTTTCATAAGTGTGTTCTGTGCAATCAAAAGTCCTGGTTTGACTTGAACAACCCTCTTCCTATTTAAATTGAACATGTAATGTGTTCTATGAATAGGTGATTATTTTTAGTATTTTTTTTATTTAATTAAATTAATAAACAAGTAATTTAAAAACACATTCGGAATATACTCAGCAAAAAAAGGAAACGTCCCTTTTTCAGGACTGTGTATTTCAACAAAAATGTTGTAAAAATCCAAATAACGTTACAGATCTTCATTGTAAAGGGTTTAAACAATGTTTTCCATGCATGTTCAATTAACCATAATCAATTAATTAACATGCACCTGTGGAATGGTCGTTAAGACCTTAACAGCTTACAGAAAGTTGCATTTAAGGTCACAGTTCTAAAAACGCAGGACACTAAAGAGACATGAAAGAAAGATGCCCAGGGTCCCTGCTCATCTGCGTGAACGTGCATTAGGCATGCTGCAGGGAGGCATGAGGACTGCTGATGTGGCTAGGGCAATAAATTGCCATGTCCGCACTGTGAGACGCCTAAGACAGCGCTACAGGGAGACAGGAAGGACAGCTGATCCTCGCAGTGGAAGACCACGTGTAACAACACCTGCACAGGATCGGTACATCCGAATATCACACATGCGTGACAGGTACAGGATGGCCACAACAACTGCCCGAGTCACACCAGGAACACACAATCCCTCCATCAGTGCTCAGACTGTCCACAATAGGCAGTCCATGAGGAGGAGATGCACTGCAGTACTTCAAGCAGCTGGTGGCCACACCAGATACTGACTGGTACTTTAGATTTTGAGCCTCCCTTCATTCAGGGACACATTGTGAAACATTTTTAGATCATGTCTTATGGTGTTGACTCTTTTAGTGTTCATACAAATATTTACACATTAAGTTTACTGAAAGTAAAAACAGTTGAAGGTCAGAGGACGTTTCTTTTTAGTGCTGAGTATACATGTCATACAAAGTCATGCTATATTGCTGTATGTTATGCAGATATTTTAAACACTAAACCGATACAGATAGTGTAGCTGTGTTACACTAAACATTACTGGCGTCTGTTTTAAAATATTTGATTATTCCACTTTCAACAATTCTAGATGCCTACTGGAGGAACAGTGTCATTTATGTTGAAACAACTTCTAAAATAGGTTTGGGTTAATGACATGCAAAATATAAAAAGTGGTTCATCTTTTGATCTGTGATATAAATGTCCATAGGGCAGGGCTACTGTTGCCCAAGAAATTGCCCATTTGCCAACTTCAGCTGAGCTGACCTTACGGAAGAAAAACATTGGCTGTTGTAGCTGCATAATCCATAGTACCTCATAACTGATAAAGCTGAACTCATAACTGATACCATCCAAACTTTAGCTAAAATGATAAAAAAGAAGCGATGCTCTGTAACCCCCATCATGTACAGTGCCATGTACAGTTCTGCTCCTCTGACCTGTTAAGCTGCGTCTGCAGCATGTCCAGCCTGTTCTCCAGTTGGCTCCGCTGCTGTCTTGAGATGCTATGTAAAGGTGTGTTGTGCTGAGGTGGAGGTGACGGGAGATTACCCCGCGGCAGCTCCTGATACTGACGGCCCCGACTCTCCCCCCAGAAACTGAAGATGTTGGACACACCTGAGAGTGCACCTTGGGGAGAAAAGATAAAAATTTTTTTTTTTTTTATTTCTGTTTCTGTACTCAAACTTTACTCTGTATAAATTCTTTTATTTTATGTTTGTAAACTGAATTAGATTATATTAGATTATTAATTATGTCAAAATCAAAAAGCAAAAATCTTGTTAACAATATTAAAATATGGAAACACTTATGTTCGCAGGTTTATCTTACAGGAATATCCTAATTTAAGTGCATGGCAAGCTCTCAGATGACAATCACAGATAGAGTGTAGCACAGGAAATGATGTTATTGCCCTCAGAAGAGGCACTCTCGACAGGAAAGATAAGTCTATTTTTCTTCTTTATCGGTACAACTGTAGGGCCAGTTTCTCTTAAGTCCTGTAAAAGTCTTTGCCTGATCCATTTTTTATTGCATGCTAGGATAGAATATACTTATATAGAGAAGTAAGGAGTATTTGAATTGGCAGGGAAGACAAATTCAGCCTAAGTCTACATATTACAACCATAGTAACTGCATTTCCTTGGTGTTTTGCCCAATTTCTTGGTGGCTTGGTTTGATTTTACCTGACAGAGCATTGCAGGTGTTGCCTGTTTTAGGATCTGCTTCTCCCTCAGGATTGTCAGTAAAGATCACAGAAGTGCCTTGGGCTTGAGAGATCTCCAATAATGTTGTTGGCATAGTGGAGCGTGTATGAACAAGATCCTCCCCTTCATCACCGCTGGAGTGGGAAGAGATTGAACTCCGAGGCCCCCCGAAGTCTGGTTTCAGTCCCTCATTCTGATTACTCCTGGCCTGTTTCCTATTACGCCGCACTGGCTTCTGGTTTTTCTTGATCTCTCCTGCGTCTGCCTCATCTGACAAAAGACAGAAACAATATTAGATACGGACTGACGGTTCACCAAGACAAGGCAAAATGTGGGCAAATACAGTATAAATGACATATAAATGATTCTTATATTTATCTTATTTATTACTATCACCGGTACCTTTTTCTGTTCGCCGCCGGAAGGAAAGCTTTCTTTTGCGAAGCTTGTTAAAGCCAGTACAGTCTGAATCGTCGCTGCTTGGAGACCCAGGAATCATGTTGGTCTGCGGTAATAGGGCTCGTATCATTATGGTGACAAATCAACAACTGCTGACCACATTCACTTGATAGAACGATTACTACTGATAAAAGCATTTGTTTTTTTTCGAAGCTCCCACATTCACACAGTACTAATGCATTTAAGGTTGTGAACTATAAATAATGGCACACGTAGTAGGAAAAAGTTTGTGGACACATGACCATTAGAGCCATATATGCTTTTTAAAACACAGAATTCCAAATGTAGTCCATATTTACTCCTTTTGTCTGAAAAAAATACATTCCATTAGATTTTGGAGGATGGCTGTAAGGATTTGTGCTCATCTAACAACTACAGCATTACTAAAGGCAGGCACTGATGTTGGGTGAAAATGCCTGCGGTGCAGTTAGCCTTGTAATTCCTTGATAAACCAAAATTTATAAACAAATGTCTTCACAGAGCACAGGGTCATTGTCATGTGACCATAACCCTTTTGACCATATAGTGTATATACTGTATTATCATGATTGAGAGGGAGAAAGAGGGAGAAAGAGTTGAAAACAGAATTGCTCAGTTTTTAGCTCAGTATATCGCTTACATCTCGCAGGTTGAAGGTGATCTCCAGGTTACTCCAGAAGTGATCTGAGAACTCTGGATACATGTCCAGAACTTCCAGTACATCCTCTCTCTGGATCTTGTGCAAGTCACAGTAGGTGAGAGCCCTGACATCAGCGTTCGACTTGCCTGGTCGTGCATACAGGTTGATGGGTTCACCAAATATATCATTCTTTCCTGTGGAAAAATATAATAACAATATAAGGAAAACTACTGTATAAGGTGTATGCATAGTAAACTGCACATTTATTGTACTTCTTTTAGTTTTGCTGCTATAGCTCATATAAAGGTGAGTAAATGATACATTTTCATTTCACATCCAGCAGATGGCAGTAAAATATTTCAGTACTGTGTCTTGCCCTACATATGGTAATGCAAGTTTTCAAAATGTCTTAATCTGCTTCTCCTAATTATTAACCATGCACTGCCGATTAGTTTTACTCCAAAAGAATAAAATCACTACTGAAAAGTTTTTTTTAACCTATATTTTGATCTATATTGGTATCTACCTAAAATGGCTACCACCACATCTCCACGTAGTATTTCAATTGATCCCCTGGAAATGAAGTAAAGGGCTGAGAGCACATCTCCCGCATGGACCAGCGTATCACCCGGTGGGGCATGAGTGGTTTTAAACTTCATGGCCAGGGCTCGCAGACAACCTTTGGTGCTTCCTTTAAAAGCTTTGCAGTTCTGCAGCAGGGTTCGGTTCAAGTGCAGACATATATCTGCCTGTAGACACTCGGGAAATCCTTTTAGTACCTGGAAGTATAAAAAAGGAGGAGAGTTAGAATGTACACAACTATTAGGGTAACAATGGAAAACAGTGGAAACAATACACAAAGTTGAGGCCACAGTCAGTAGAGTTTACACTAACATAAGATCATATTTAGTATATACATATAAAATATATAATGTATTCATAAATTATTCAGACACTTTTTCTTAAAATGTCCCAATATATTATTAAAAAAAGTAATATTTTAATAGAAAAAAAATAAGGGACAAGTGATCTGAAAAGACTTGTTATGTCACTCAAAACTCATATGATGTGCACCGTGCTTCCATTAATCATCTGTGATCTTTAGTTACTGATTTATTTCTGTCATTATTGTGGGAGATCTGCAGCTCATCCTGGTAACACTGGGCACAAAGAGGTTAAAATCAACCCAGACGGGACACCAGTCTGTTAAAGCACACCATGCACATATAAATCACCATAGTCAAAAGCGTATATATATTTTTGGACCAGTGAAAGGAAAAAGGTGTACCATGAGAAAACCCATGCGTACACAAGAAGAACATGAAGGAATACTGGGACAGCAACCTGAGCCAAGAATTAAACCAGACACCCTGGGGCTGTGTGGCACCGTGCCACACTGATTACCATGTCAGATGTTCTAAACCTTGTTGATTGAACATGATTAGGAATGATATAAATCTTGACAGATGAATGCATGTCCGGAAATAGTAAGCAAAACGTTTCTCAGTAGGATCTTTGAAGATCCTAATAATCACAGGGGCTTTCTTTTTTTTAAAAGGAAGCCATTCAGAAATGCCAAGACTATTCCTGCAGCTGAATTCAACCTGAGAAACCAGAAGAGAGGTGACTCTAATAGAACACCAGAAGACCTATTTGGAGATTGGAAGGCAAGAAGGATAACCATCTCTCCAGCACTCAACCAATCAGATGTTTAGTAGAGTGACCAGCCAGGTGCTTTACAGTATTTATGTAAAAAGGGACATGAAAGCCCATTTGCAGGACTTTCAAACCTTGGTTTAAAATCATTGAACAGGAGTTTCAATTCCATTAATATCGTAAAGCCAGGTGTACAGTGGAGTAAATAGTGTAAGATATTTTTGTATATATTGGGAGTCACGATTAAGAGACAAATGAATGAATCAAAGTACAATTATATGTTTAAGGACATACAGTATGAAGAACCTTTAATAACTCCCAGGATATCCAACTGGGGCAAAAGTTTTATCTTCCAACAGTGAACAATATTCCAACTGTAATATACAAGAACAAAAAATGGCTTTAAGAGATACCTATAACTGTCTTTGAGTCATCCAATTAAAGCCGGGACTGCTCAAGAGCAATCAGGAGCTCGAACTTGGGGAAAGGTTGGTCTTTGAACACACCAATGGCCCAAAAACAAAGAAATAATCCAGTACAGAAATGGCTTTAGGATAAATCTTTGAATAATGGACTTGAACCTGAATAAACATCTCTTCTGAAAAAAAAAAGAGATCCACCAAGTTTCCAATTCAACCTGACAGATCTTGAGATGTTTTCCAGTAAAGGATGGTTAAATGTCCGTAAGCTTGTAGAATCACACTAAAAAAAAACTATTGTTGCAATCACTGCCAACTGTGCATTAACAAAGAGCTAAATATAAGGTCAGAACATTTTGAAATGCACTGCACATACAGAGCCTTAGTACTTCAGGCCAGAGACAGTATAGCAACGCCCTCATCAACCTTTAACCCATTCTCATGTGATTAGTCAAAATCGGTCACACCATGCTATTTCTGCCTAAGGTCGTCCATCTCGTCAGCCTCTTCCTCATCAAGAGTGTCCTTCCGTTCCTGGAATATCAGAGTTTGCCATATTTCCTCATTATTAGTAATGAAGCACTGAACGAGGCGGAAGCGAGGACCCAGTTTCGGGCAGACAAATTCAGAATTCACCAGTTTACTCTCCCATACAAAAGCTTTTCACCAAAACATAATGAAGAATATAATAAGTAAATATAATGGAACAGAGCATATACTGACATTACCATTTACTTCCTCTGGCCTTGTTATTTAACCACCAAAACTGGAAAAGGAACTAGCAAAACATGGCACTGGAAGAGCAGTAATTATAGCACCAAGATTAAATCTGTCTCATCTTGCTTAATGTATAATCAAAATAGTTGTAAAACTTTTTTTTTGTGAAATTAAACTTACAGCGGTGGGGGAAAAAAAGGATCAGGACAACATATGCTATGTACTGTATTACAGTTCTCGCTCGCACAAAACAGGTGATTTTACTACTTATAGTAGTTCTGGCTAAAAAGTTGTTCTAATAAAACTGGGAATGTGACAAATTAAACAATTTGCCTTCTGCAGCCATGGCCTGGGTCATCTCCAGACCTAAACCCGATAGAAAACTGTTAGACAATGGTGAAGAAGGCAGTAGTAGACAAGAAAGCGTCTTCTGTACATTCAATTCAATTCATTTCAGTTGTATTTGTATAGCATGTTTTACAGTTTTTCACTGTCCCAAAGCCGCTTTAAAGTATTAAAAAATTATTAGCCTTTCTGTGATAAACAAGGCGCGGGCGACGGGGGCAAGAAGAACCTCCCTGAGGTGACAATAGGACGAAATCTTGAGAAGAACGAGACTCGACAGGGAACCCATCCTCATTTGGGTGATATCAGGTAGCATGATCATGATCTCCAGGAAGCAATCACACAGGCATGGATTGAGTGAGTAACACCAGAGTACTGAAGACATCTTTTTGACTCTAATCACAGACAGATCCAGCAGGTTTTAATAAATAAAGAAGCACATGTTGATTGTGGTGTAGTAATTTCATTCCCTAAAATAACAAATCTATTCTTATTATCTTCACTGTCATTATGATAAAAATTTGAGAATGTTATTAAAACATAAAATTTCACTTTTGCCTCAGTGCTTTTGGCCACCACTGTAGGAGACAAGATGCAAGTGGAAAGGAACACTGAGTAATCATCCTAATCCTCAAAGCAAATTATAGTAATATTAACAGGCATTTATCTAATTATCACACCAAACCTAACACATAATAACACACATTCGATCGTGCGTGACTCACCGCATTCATGTCAATTCCATTAGTGTAGGACCAGGCGTGTTGGAAATACTCCTCCAGTCTCTGTCTGAGAGGGTTGGGAATTTGGTGGAAGCGAATAAACTCTCTGACCCGGAGCATCTGAGTGTGATAGCGTGCCGTACCTGAGTACAGCCGCTGTATGATGGCTGACACATTCCCAAAGATACTGGCATACATGAGGGCTAGAAAGATATAATTGTAAAAAAAAATGACAGCTCTTAGACATATTGTGCCATTTCAATAAGAATAGGTGACAAGTTTATTTCAAACGTCCTTCTTCCTACTTGCACGATAACTATTTAAACACAGTTCATATTACATAATCCCTCTAGGGGGTATTTGCCTAAAACAAAAATAGATGCTTCTGCAAGAATGAAGATATGAATGCAGCTGACATGACTTGACTTGAAAAGTATTGTGAGAGTATGTGCCAGTTTATGCCACACTACGAGGAGTCTAGTGCGTAGGTTAAGGCATTATACTTTATATATACAAAGTATTCTTAATTTAAAATAAAGAATCTATTTGGTATTAATTTTCTATATATCCATAGCATTCGTTAGCAAATTGTTCCAGTTTAACATGCATGAGAGTTTAAACAACCATCACATTGCCATTGTTGAGTCCTTAAGCAAGGCCCTTAATCCTCTCAATTCCATAGGCCCCTTATAATAGCTGACCTTACACTCTGACCTTTTATCTAAAGTAACCATTTTTTTACCTGTATTTCATTCATTCCGTTTGTGACATAAAATGTTTTTATACTATATATAAATACAATATGCATTACGTCCCAAGAACTAAATTATATCACTGATACTCACATCCAATCAGCATGACACAGATGGAGAAGATCTTCTCTAGGTTGGTGTTAGGTGATACATTGCCAAATCCTACACTGGTCAAGCTGCTGAAGGTGAAATAAAGAGCAGTCACATATTTGTCCTTAATGCTGGGTCCTGAGCTGACAATGGAGATATTGTAGGGTTTCCCGAGCTGATCCCCGAGCGTATGGAGCCAGCCGATGGCACCGTTGCGTTCTACGTTTCCAATGGCGTACCAGATGCAGGCCAACCAGTGAGCAATTAGCGCAAAAGTGCACATGAGTAGGAAGAGCACAGCTGCACCGTATTCCGAGTAGCGGTCCAATTTCCGGGCCACTCGAACAAGCCTCAAGAGCCGTGCGGTCTTTAGCAGTCCGATTAGAGTGGTTGTCTTGACGGCAAAGGAAATGGAAGAGATTCAGAAATACAATGAATGGTAAAGTCAGGATGAAAAACAGCAAAATAAAAAATGCTACTCAAACAAATCTAAAATTCAATTAGGTATTTAACCAAAGATTCAAAGAACTTTTAAATTCCCAAAATGGAAATCACTTTGTTACAGTTGCTCGATGTTCGAAAAAGAAAGGAAGGAATGAAGGAAACACATCAACACAATTAAATAATACTTGTACCATAGTTGTTACACGAAAACCATGAAAAGGCTTGGGTACTCTGTTACTGAGAAGTTCACATTGTAATAGTTTTTTGGGGTCACTGGTGGCTTAATCGGTTATTTGGGTGGATAACTGTGTTACTGATCGGAGATTCAGGGGTTCAAGCCCCAGCACCCCCAGGCTTCTACTGTTGAGCTCTTGAGCAAGTCTCTTAACCCTGTCTGCTCCAGGGGCGCTGAATCCTTGCTGACCCTGTGCTCTGACCCTAGCTACCTATCTGGGATATGCAAAAAAAAAAAAATCATTTCACCGTGCTGTATGGTGCAAAGTGCCAATCCAATCAGGTAAGGATACCACCAGGGTGTTAGGAGCTCATGCCATATAGTTTTAGTATTTCTGCTCTAACTGGTATGAGGTGCTACTGGTATATTGATTTCCCAGGCTCGTCAAAGTGGCCGAATGTTCCATCAGGCTTGCTGAGCACGTCACAGCTGTCATTTCAGAGCATGTTACTGTTCTGCTTGGACATAAAACAGAACAATGTAACCTCAGAGAATACAGTACCAATGCTTTTAAAAAGTTAAAAGTTACATTCCTGTATGTTAGAACATTCCTGTATACAACTATAGATGCAGGCAGCTATGTGTTTTTTTGTTTTTTTGTTGAGGATCGCTTACATAAAAATTAATAACACTATAATGTACAGTATTTCGGAATTAAATATACATAGTTATAAGCACATTTATTATCTGGTAGGCTTGTTTGTCTTTTTAAGCACTGTTGATTTCTGTAAAGAGAAACTATACTTGTACACTTGTGCTTTCCCTAGTTTTCACATGTGGTTCCTGTGGTATCTAAGCAACATGTGCTCATATAGGCCCCTCTAAATTAGCTGATACTATAAGAATGATAACTTATTAGTAAGTGTTTTTCATATCATTTATGTTACAGCTAGAACTTTATTGTAATTAATCAACACCTTTGATTTAAACATGCATTAAACTCTTATCATATTCGGTATAAACTGTTGTAGGCTTATCTCAAGCTGGGTTTTGCCGGTAATTGCTATCACATTATTAGTATTTTCTCAGTCTTGATCTTTACCATCTATCATGCACTGTGATTATGCCTTCGCCTTAGTTAACCATGTAGGGATAGGGATTAACCTTCCTCTCTGTGTTTATTAGCATTGCCCTAATTAATTACATGCTAAGTGTTTTTTTAGGAGGAATTAATGAGTGAGAGGCAGACAGACAGACAGAGACAGAGAGAGAGAGAGAGAGAGAGACGGAGACAGAGAGAGAGAGTTATATCCTTTGTGAATGAGGCATGTTGGGTGATATACTATGAGACATAAATATTCTCCTGAGCTCTACACGTGTTGACACAGAGTAATGTTCAAACCTGGTGATTACACATATCACAAGGGTCAATATATCAATAAAGCAAATAAATCTCGACAAGATTAGACTTTTGGCAGGCAGCCTATTTCTTTTTCCTCAGGGCACAAACACGTGCAGCCTTGGTGTTGAAAGCTAAAATCCTCCCCTTACAAGCATACAATAATAAAACATGACAGTGTTCAAATCAGTCATGGTCTAATCCATACTGTCACCCCGTAACTCTCAAACTGGGGAAGAACCACAATCCAGAACTTACGATGGCCAGTATCAGTCCTTCAAGGAAATAAAAACTAAATAAATAAATAAATAAGTGACTAATAATAATTATAATCATAATAATAATAGTGTCTTTAACTTTGCATGTAATTAAAACAATATTTAATATATTTTTGAAAAATAAAAAAAGACCCTAGATGGGCTAGGAACCACATACTGTACATGACACTTTCATGAGCTTGATTTGCAACATAAAACTGACAACAATTAAAATAGTTTGAAGAAATCACAAAAGTAGAAACAAATTAATACAATAAAAACAAACAATATTTTTTTTATTTTTAAGTGACAGCATAGTGGTTAGAACTGTGGCATCATCCCCCCAGAGTCAGAGGCTCGTCTCCTGTCTCAGGTCTGAGTGCATGGAGTTTGCAAGTTCTCCCCGTGCTTGGTGGGCTTCCTCCGGGTAATCTGGTTTCCTCCCATAGTTCAAAGACATTTTTAGACACCAAAAAATTAGGTTGGCCTAATTGGTAACACCTACCTTCTTTTCATAATTGATCAAATCAATCAATCTTTTTACATCCATGGACACTATGGACAATTACACGAACACCTTCCTTCATATCTACACTACATGTTGTACGTTTACATCCTGGACCATTGCACAAAGACACTTTAATAACTTTGCACATCTTCCTTCACAACTACACTACATGTTTATGTTTACATCCTGGACCAGTGCACAAAGACACTTTAATAACCTTTGCACAAAGACACTTTGTTCTATGCATATTTGCACACCCAGTACAGTATATTTCAATTTGTACAGTATATTTCTATTTTTATGTACATCATATTTCTATTTTTAGTTCTATCTTTCCTAGCACATTTCTATTTTTATTTTTAGTTCTATTTTTCCTAGTTTAATTTAATTTTTCTATTTAATTTTCTATCGTATTTCTTTTATTCATATTTATTTCTTATTTGTAAACTTTAATTCTCTTTTAGGGTCAATGGCAGTCGTATAAGCATTTCAGTACATTTCGTACTGTGTATGACTGTGTATGTGACAAATAAAATTTGAATTTTGATTTGAGGTTGATTGCTGTGTGTATGCGTGTGGGTGTACCCTGCCTAGTGCTCCAAGTCTCCTGGGATACCCCGTGACCATGTACAGGATTAGTGGTATAGAGAGTGAGTGAGTGCACATTTCCAAGTATTTTAATGAGAGCCCTATAAAGGGACAACGTCCTAGCTTAACATTCAGTTCTTTGATTTCATTAATATTATTTTACTCAAAAATGTTAACCCACCCTCCTTTTCTAAGACGTATATATAGTCACTATTATTATAGTCAATATATACATATTTAGTAATTAAAATAAAACTGTAGTAACCCGAATCAGAAATATTTAGATTTACGTTCCTGATTCGGGTTACTACATATTACACAGGTATTAATGATCTGTTTGGGAGTTAAGGATGCACTCACCTCCTCGCCGTTGTCATAGATGAGCAGGTCGAAGGGAATAGCAGCCACCATGTCAATGAGGAACCAGCCTTTGAAGTAGTGCACAGCGATGCGCAGTGGGTGGCTCACCACCTCATCATTGGCATTGACATAAGTGGTACGAAAATTGATGAGGATGTCAATGATGAACATGATGTCGACAACAAGGTCCACGTTGTTGAGCGGCTTGCAGTACGTGCAGGTATCGTTCTCCTTCTCCGAGCCAAGCAGGAAGGCAGCACTGTATGGTGTTACGATGGCAGTGTAGATCACCAGCAGCAGAATCAGCCAGTCCCACACAGCCTTGAAGGGGCTGTAGTGCAGTACGGTCCACTTGTGGATGCGTGGTGCCTGGAGTTTGTATTCGGGAAGGACATCGGCGCCTAGTGACAGCACCTGTTGAAACACGCATAAATTGTGGAAAAAAAGGGAAATAGGGATATATTACATATTGTGAACTATTTAGTTTGTAAGACAAAAGTTAGTAAATTCTCAGTTTTATTTCATAGTAAGCAACATTTGAGAGCTTAGAACTGTTGCAGGAAAGTGTGAGGAGGTGAGGAGGAGTGTGAAACTGCCAGCCTGGTATGAATGTTATGAATGCTGCTTTATCCAGACATGCTCTCTCTGAATTAGCTGAAAAACCGTTCATTTTCTCGGTATATCATCACTATACATCTAACTGTTGTATTCTAGTTGCCATACTGTATTTAGCTTAATATCACTTATGAATTACATACTCAATAATTCTGCAAAATGATGAAGAATAAGGACACAAATGTGAGGCCATCTGTCCGACAGCAAAAGCTTGGTCGAAATTTTCCCATGCAAGAGGACAATGGTCTGAAGCACAATAAATAAATCCATATCATAATGGCTGAAAAATAAAGATTAAAAGTTGTGGAATGGTCAAAGTCCAGGCCTCAACCCAACACAAATGCTGAACCTCAATGGACTGAAGCAATGTTCTAAAGAAATTATCACTTTAAGTTATTGCAGCTTAAGGTGGATCGACAAGCTGTTGAATCAATGGGTGCCTAGTTTTGCCCACAGTACTTTTTTTCTGTTCGGCTTCATTTTTTGTTAAATAATCATGCCATGGTTTTTTAGCCGCTGACAAAAATACAGGAAGCAGAGCTGTGGGTGAGAGCTTATTTTGGGGGTGACAAGAATAGATAGGATTACAGTAGGAATGAGTACATTAGTGGGACAGTGCAGGTAGGACCTTTTGGGGAAAAAGTTAGAGAGGCCAGATTAAGATGGTTTTGGACATGTCCAGAGGAGGGATGAGGGGTATATCGGGAGGAGAATATTAGAAATGAAGCTGCCAGGCAGGAGGAGAAGTGGAAGACCCAGGAGGAGGTTTTGCATGTGGTGAGGGAGGACATGAAGGAGGGTGGAGTGACAAAGGACGATATGGTAGACAGAGTTAGATGGAGACAAATGGTCCGATGTGGTCCGCTGCTCTGAACTGGAGCAGCCGAAAGGAGAATTTAAAGTAATAGCACAGCGAAGATTTTATATGTTGTTGTTCGTCTGAGTCGGTAAGCATGTTTTATGTTGTCGTTGGTATTTGTCTAATGCTAAGATCAGATGGTTTTTAATGTTTTTACACAAAAAACACAGGGTTAAAAGGAAAAGCATTAATTTTACATAACTGTATTAAACCATACACACATACACAACCTTCTTTTTTTTTTTTTGTGTGTGTGTCTTAAGGCTGTTACAGTACAAACAAGTACAAATATTTCACAAGGTCACCAGGTGTTTTACACATGCTGACTAAATGCATTGTACAGCAAGGGCAGTTTCAGTTCTTTTACAACCCTCAGTGAGCCAAAAAAAAGAAAAAGAATTCTGAGTATGATCTTTATATAAATGTGACTCATAGAGACAGAAATGTCCCCCAGTCCTGAGCTTTTGACTTTTCTGTGCAACTGTGATGACAGGTGCTGGATTACCCATGAAAAGGCCAAACAGGTGCCACAAGTAACACTGCCTCCACTTTTACTCCAAACACGTAAATAATAATTTGATCGTTTACTTACACTGAAATTTTTTTTTCTGCAAATACAACCTCATAGTACACTGAACTCCTGTAGAACCCTACATGTTAATCATGCAAGTTGATCGATATGGTGCCCTGCCACTAAGCTATACTATGCTATACTAACATGCATTCTCTTTATGGAGCACAATACATTTTGATTAAAACATGTGCTAGACATGTTTAAATGCCATTTTCTTCACAAAAAATAATTTCTAAAACAACACTGCTTGTGAAAGGGTGTGAAAATGTAACTGCATTGGTCTATTTTTTATGTACCACTATATGCACAGCCCTGGGTGCTGATTAATAGCTTTAAAGTGGGATTGGATTGACCTGGAATTGATCCGTATTCCAGGTCATAAAATTCACAATATTTATGCACTCCTGGGAATTTATATAGTGGCCGAAGTCTAGTGTTACCAGACTGCAGTGGGCCATTGACAAATGTTTATTGCAATAACAATTCATAATAAAATGCATTGCCTGGAGCGTGGGACTTGTATGTAAAAAAAAAAAAAAAAAAAGTTAGACAAACCAAACAAAAGTTTGGATTTACTGTGAAATAACACATAGGGCATTAGGTAAGTACTGTACTGTCAATTGTTATTTTAAGACACCAAGGTCAGCTGTTCTGGAATAGTACTTGCAAGAACGGTATTGTTGAGTAAAACCCATTAAGCACCAAAATGAAACTGGGTCTCATAAAGACCATCAAAGGAAAGCAAGACCGAAACTGACCTCTGCTGCAGAGGAGAAGTTCATTTAGAGTTATTACAGAATTAACAAACAGCACTTCGGATTAGAGCCGTTATGAAGGCTTTACAGGTCATACAGTAAGTAGCGGACAAATCAAATTCAAATTTTATTTGTCACATACACAGTCATACACAATACGATATGCAGTGAAATGCTTATACGACTGCCAGTGACCTTAAAAAAAATAGTAAAAGCTTATACATAAGAAATAATAGGAATGAAAGAAATACTTTAAAAAATTAAATTAACTAGTAAAATATGCTGTACAAAGTAAAATATACTGTAATAAGAGAAATACGTTAGAAAAATAAGATTAACTAGTGCAATGTACTGTACAAAGTAAAAGTAAAATATACTTTACAAATAAGAACAAAATATCTATAAAAAAGCAAAATATCAATATATCAAATATAAAAATATAGAAAAGAAAATAGAAATTTGTCAAAACCAAATTTAGAATTTTTAAATGGCTGTGGTGTGCAAGTATGCATAAAAAGTGACTTTGTAAAGTGTCTTATTTAAAGTGATTTGTGCAGTGAAGTTACAAAAAGATGGTAGTTAGGCCTGGGTTGTGTTGTGGTTCAGAGACCTTATCGCCTGCGTGAAGAAGCTCCTCCTCAGTATCTCAATATCAACAAATATTGATACAACAAATCTCAATATCAACTGTTCAAAGAAGATTATTGCATATTTTGGATGTCTTCAGAATTGCTTTAAAATTTAAAAATAAATAAAAATCAGGAAAGACCATGGAAAAAAAGGTGTGTCCAAACGTTTGACTGGTAGTGTACAGTACAGTACTACAGTTCAATATGATATTGTGTAAAGTATTCCGTGCCTTGATGCCGATAAACAATCCCCTCATTGTGACATGGCAACACTTCCTATAGTCTGTGTCCAGACGAATATACAGTCCATACAATTAGCTCGTGTCCGCTGGAACCCTTCTGTCTAACCGTAAAATGCCAAAGTGTTTTCTATCATCCGTCGCTATGACCTTGCACCTCCAGAGTGGTGGTTTCGAATCTCACCTCTGCTCTGTGTATGCTCTCCCCATGCTTGCTGGGTTTCCTCTGTTTACTCCGGGTTCCTCCCACAGTCCAAAAACATGAGGTGTAGACTGACTAGTATTTCCAAATTGCCCAGGTTATAAGTTGAGTGAGTGTGTGCTTGTGCACTGTGATATTTTGTCACCCAATTACTCCATCTTGTACCTGCCCCAGGCCCTCCACAACCCTAGACAACCTTACAGGTTCCATATAGAAATCTACAACAGCATTTTTTCTCGGCTTCTAGTAAACCACCTATAGAAAGCAAGAACCATTAAGCATCTCAATAACCCTAAGGTAACTTTTTAGTCTGCCTGGTATATTGATTTAAACAACGCAAGATACTAAAAGGTATTTAATGATAACCCAACCACAGATAGGTGTTAGGGTCAAGCATGGTCAAGTGTGACAGTAAAATCATGGCCTCTCTGACACATTTAGCTAATGGCCTGCTGAAGCATGATGCAGGGGAGGAACTGAGCGCTCACCCCGGGATTAAAATTCCCTCTGACTCATTCACTGCTCACTTTTCTCGACACAGCTGCACTTTTATATGCCACATCACAAACACACAGTGTCTCTCAGTGCAACGTAGCCCACCATCCAACGTGTGAGTCAAATGTGTGAAAATGTCTCACTTCTGGATTGATTTCTTACAGATACAAGGTGTCGATACATGTCAAATTAACACACTTTGAAATGAATCCAGCTACAGTACTGTATATCCTGTGAAATTTACATTTTCAAACAAATGTTAATTAAATTTTAAAGCCCATGCTGTTATTGTGATAGATCTCAAACGGAGGTTTTTCCCATACATCTCTAAATACTTCATATAGATTGAATTTAAAAGAAGAGATGTTTTTACAAATCAAACCTAAAGACAAAAAAAAAAAAAAGCTTAACTTCCATCCAGGCAGCCTGGGCACAATAGCATTTAAAGGCTTTGACAGCCTTGCTAGCACATCTAACAAACTATTCTCTAGCTCCAGACATAAGAGCACTGACCTAATGTCACTCCTCTCTTCATGTGCCAGAGCTAGAATGCTTGTCTCAACCCTCACTGTTCATCACATCTCATTTCCCAGAGTCCCAGACCAGCAGAGTGTCTGGGCTAAAGCCATACCCTTGTGTGAATCTCTTCTTCAGATTATTTTTAGCTGTTCATGTAAAAAAAAAAAAAAAATTCTCAGTAAACTACAAAAATGTGCAAAAATAAAATTGCTAGGATTATTCAGCACATTTGGCGGCATGGTGGTTACTGTTGTCTTGCACCTCCGGGGTCAGGGGTTTGATTCCCACTTTGGGGTCTGTGTGCATGCTCTCCCAGTGCTTGATGGGTTTCCTCCAGGTACTCTGGTTTCCTCCCACAGTCCAAAAACCTGCAGATTAGGCTAACTGGCGACCCCAAATTGCCCGTAGTGTGTGAGTGTTGACCGGAGGTCCTACCACGATTGTAAAATCGGGAATAAATACAAGGTCCTCCATTGCTCTCCATTTAATATCCATAGATATTGATAGTTATTGATTGGCCTTCATGGTCTCTATTTGGACTACAGAGGTTCACAGAGGGATGGATGTCAGCACTATTGCACATAAAAATTCAGGCACATTATAATTCCTGCAACCTGCTCTTTCATGTATTCATTTATTCATTCATTCATCCACCACTATCTGCCTTGACCTGGGTGTGTAGCAGAAATACCCTCTTTTATGGGACACCAGTCCATCACAGGCCATATATTCACACTTTGGGACTATATTGCACAGCTACAGTAATTCATCTACTGGTATGTTTTTTTTGTGTGTTGGGAAAAAAGTAAAATCCAGAGGAACTCCATGGATATTTGGAGAACATGACACCGTCTGGGCCACCACACCTCCCATCTAAATGTTTGCTAAAAGCATTTCTCATTTCGTTTAAAATTATAATGCAAAATTACATAATCTGGGGTGAACATCCATCTTAAAAATTACCTTCTAACTTAATGATCCTGAGTTATTTAAAAGCAAAATTAGATCTTATATAACATGTCAGCTTTAAAGAATCTCCTCTATAATGGATTAAATGACCAGGTCTGGGGCTTAATGTCTTTTTTTTTTTTTTACAACCTGAAAAGAAGGACCTCTAAATCACATGCCATAAGAGAGGGATTGCAGACATGAATTATAGATTTGATTTCTGCTATTTCTAGTCATTGCTAGAAGTGCCAAAAAATGCTGCAGATCAAACACAGACAGTGTCCAGGGAGTGACAGCCTCCATTATCAGAATTTGATGGCAGAGCAACTTGTAATGACAAACAGTTTCTGTGTCCAAAAGCACTGAGAGTACAAAGAGTAATGAGGGTGAAAACCACAAGGTCCCTTATACAATACTTGCTCGCACTGAAGGCTTTGGTAATCATCTCTCATAAATTAGACTCTTCTGATTTTGAATTTTTACTACAGTACATTTGACAAGTTGGCGTTGTGTGGGCTTTCATTTTCATCCAATAAAAGCTTTTAATTTCACTCCCTTTTCATAGTCAACAACAGCAACGACAAAACCGTCATGTGGGCTTTATCATCAACAAATTAAATCACAGTCCAAAAGGTGGTAAATTGGCCAAGCTAGTGTTTCTAACAGTGGGTTACCAGTTACAGGACAATGCTGTGTTTAGCTGAAACTTTCTTGTATGGCTTTATACAGTGTACTGTTTATTACTGTACGTGCACATGAGAATTAACTTTCTTTGTCCTACACCACTTTCATTATACACTTTCTGATTGATTTGGCACAGAGCCACACATTATGCTAAAATGACAGAATATATATATATATATATATATATATATATATATATATATATATATATACTGTATATATGTGAACATTACTAAAATACAAACAAAATCTAGAGACTTATAACAAGCCATACCCCTTAAAAAAAGTGGATTGAGCTTTACATTAATAAAATAACAAGTTTAAAGGTATTCAGATGGCATAATGATAGCAATTTGACAAAAATGTATTTGCTTTCTCAGAAATACCGTAAAACGTTTCTCTTGATTTATTAATAGCTCCTGTCTTTGATTCCATTGCATAAGCCATGTCCGGATTTCAGACACCGATATGCACATTAAGAGCTTCTAAAGGTAATGCTGTATGCCTAGGAGGGCTTTATTGTGATTAGTGGGGCCATTATGGGTTCCTCCTTGCAAGTAGGCACCTGACAGCACAAATAAAATGCAAACATCAAGTTAAAAGCTTGCATTTTTACAGATTTACATATTCCCTAAAGGGGAACAGGCAGGTAATGTACGTTATACATATTTATTTGCATTTTTATTATAAACGTACAAGGCCGGCAGAAAGTTTTCAGACCCTTTAAAGTTTTGCACATTTTGTTATATTTCACACTCAATTTAAAATGGATTCAAATCCTATTTTTTCTCATTATTCTACAAACAATCCTCTACAATTACAAAGTAAAATCAGGAGTATTGTATAAATTTATTAAAAAAAAACTAAAATATCCAATTTGCATAAATATTCAGACCCATTGTTATGATTTGAGATGCCCTTGAGATGCTTCTACAACTTAATTGTGCCTAATTGAGTTCAATAGGCATAATTAGGAAGGGCACATACTCAACTGTATAAGGTCTTATAATATATTGTGCATGTCAGAGTAAAACAAAGCCATGAGGTCGAAAGACCTATCTGTAGGCCCATGTCAAGACACAGATCTTGGAAAGGAAACAAGAAACTTTCTGGAGCCTTGAAGGCACCCAGAACCACGACAGCCTCCATCATTCTTAAATGGAAAAGATTTGGAAGCACCAACAGTCGACACAGATCTGATCGTCCAACCAAGCTGAGTGATCAGGGATGAAGGGCCATAGTCAGAGAGGAAACCAAGAACCTAGGGGTCACTATAAATAAGATCCTGAGTTACTATGTGGAGTTGGGAGAAACTTACAGAAGGATAGTCTGTCACTGCAAAGTGACAAAGAGAAGCCTGTGTGTTTAAAGATACACAAGTGGAAAATGCTTTTACCTTTTACAGTACTTGTATTCTTAATACATCTAAATTCACAAAAAAAAAAAAAAAAAAAAAAAATGCCTGAGCAACCTTCCTTCAGTGTGCAGCTACCCCAATCCTACAGCGGTCACTGAGCTCGTACCTCTTACATCACACATAGGCACTGGGACACACGCGACAACTTATCCTGCTTAAATAAATCCACTATCTGGTTCTACTTTGTGCAGTGTTCCGCTCTGCAAATGCCAACTGTAGCACTCACTGAAACATGTTCAGGGCTAACAATGCTAATAGGCTAACCAGCTAGAAGTGGGATTCTGGGAAACAATAAAAACTAGTGATATAAAAAGCAATATTCAAGTGCGTATATTATAAGATACTATCAGCCATGTGTTTAACATATAAGTTATAATATATAAGTTACAGTATAAGACTGGATTAAGATAGAAAATCAAGAATTTAAAATTTTAAAGGCGGAGCTTGGAAAAACATGTCTGCCATGAACAACATAACTTGAATTCATTGCATTTGGGGGAAAAAAAATGCACTGAAATATTTTCGGGAATTTGTGCAAGAGAGCCAGTGCAGCGATTCGTCTCTGTGTCATCTCAAATATATATATACAGTATATACACACACTACCGTTCAAAAGTTTTGGAACACTTTCTAAGTCCATGATGGTTCCTGATTTTTATTTCTTTCTACATTGTAAAGGAATGCTGTTAATTAGTCATTTTTCAGGCTTCAGGCTGATAACTCTAAATGAACTTCTCGTCTGCGATAGAGGTAGGTTTTGGTCTCGCCCTCCTGGGATGGCCTTCATGAGAGCCAGTTTCATTATGGTGCTTGACGGATTTTGCAAATACTGTTCTTGCAAGAACTATTACAGAAAGGCTGACCTCTGTGTCTTAAAATAACAACTAGCTGTTGTTTTTCTTGTTGTTCCGTAATTACCTAATCCCATATGTATTATTTTATAGTTTTGAAATCCCCAGTATTGTTGTAGAATGTAGAAAATAAATCACTAAACAAAAATAAAGAAATGTGCAAGTGTTCGGAACTTTTGAACGGTAGTGTGTATATATATATATATATATATATATATATATATATATATATATATTGTGTTGTCTTAGTCTAGACACTGTGTGTGTGTACTGTATATATATATATATATATATATATATATATATATATATATATATATATATACACACACACACATATACACAGTGTCTAGACTAAGACAACACAACAAAAGCTAAACCATTAATTATTTGCTGAATAATACAAGTATATATAAGTTTTTTTTGTTTCATTTATGCAGTCCCAAGCATTATAAATCCATCCTACACACATCATTTGTCCAGTGTGCAGACCACAACTATTTAATTCAACTGTTAGAACTGAAGGACAAACCAGTACAGAGCCACTGACTCAATATTTCATGGGCCCCATGTGCACAGATGTACATATTGTGCAAAAGATCCAAAGTTTCCCCCAGAGATCCATTTCACAGTAATGGGACACATAAAATTTTCAGAGGCATCTATTTCTACTGTAAACAATGTCTGGGACTGAAGCCTAGGATCTGTCCATATTATACAAGGTCTGGATATCTGGCTATTTTGGAAGCTCTAGCTTTGCTACCATGATAAATAATTTAGTCGGTGGGCTTGCATCAATATTCAAAATATTAAATTCACAACATTTGTCAAAATGTCATTGGTGAATTTATCAAACTTTGCTTTGATGTCCCAAAATAGCATAATAAAAGAAATGTATTTATTTGGACCATTGCAGGAAAAAACAAGAGCCAGTCAATAAGCATGAGTATTTTACAAAGCAAAGCTTAATTCCAAAGTATGCCATTTGTTCCCTTCATGGTAATACTGCATATGCATCAATGGTTTTACTTATACATTACAGCAGTATCAGTTTTGAAACTGAGACTAATTTTGTGAATTTTCATTGCACAAAATAAAATACATTTTTGTCCCTATTATTACTCCTTTTTTATAACAGGCAGAGATTTCTCTGCTACCATTTTACTGTTCAAACATTTTTTATTCTCTTTGTTCTTTGCACAGTAATCACTCTGTGCATTGTGCTGTACAGCACAACTTTTAAGCATTTTCTTTTATAGGGTGACATTCACTGAGCTGAGAAAAGCAGAATTTAAAGAAAGAGTATTGAGGGAAGGCTGTAAAGTAGAAATCTTGGAATAAAGCCAACTCCATGTCTAAAAATATAAGGATACAGAATAAAAAGGATAAAGAACCTTTACTCCATACTCAGTGGTGGCTCAGTGCTTATGGCTACTGGTTGCTGATCAGATGATTGGAGGTTAAATAACGCCTTTCTTTTTCTTTTAAACATTCAAACAAACGTCTTGATATTTTGCTTCAAATTGTGGCATTTCAATAACGCGTAAAAGAGTTGATTGACGATGAAAGCATGGCACCTGCCAAAAATATAATGGCTGACAATGTGACATAATAACCCATAATTCACTTTAAACAACTGCCAGCCTGTGTCATTAGAGAACAATAACTAATTAATTTTCCCAAATGTGGTCTAATAAATGTGTTACATGTAAAACAGCCTTAAAATGCTACTGCTGTCTAAAGGTTCTAGAAATAATGCAACATTAGGGTTTAATCAACTTGAATAGTTTATTTGAAATTCTGAAATATTGAATGTATTCCACTTAAATGAAGTGCACAGGTTTTACTTAGGTCACTTCATAGCCCTGGAGTGGCTGTGTACTTGAAAAGATCATATCAGGCAAGAAGCCTGTCAAAATAATCAGTCTGATTGAAGATGCCCAACAAAAGAGCACTTACAAAGATTGATAGATAGATAAAAAGAAAAAACAGATAGATAAAAAGAATGCATTGTATACACGGATCAGTCAAAACAATAACACCACACCACATTAACACTTTGATTACAAATTATATATTAGTTAACTGGTGATAGGATCATGGGCACCCAAGGCTCATCTATGCCTGTGGGGACCAAAGCCCATCTAGTCCAATCCCACAGAAAAGCCAATGCAGCCTACTGTACCTCGCCAGAAAAGGTTAATGCCTGCAATGATAGAAAGTCACTAGAACACCCAGTACACCACAGCCTGCCCAAAACAAATTCTTCAGAATCTTATCCGATCAAGCACCCATGGGATGCGCCAGACATGAAAGTCTGATCCATGGAGGCCACACCCTGCCCCCCACAGCACCCAGTGAATCAGCAGTTTACATCACCGCACCAGACACCACAGCACACCCGCGCTACACTCTTCTTGTGAAATCATGCTCCAATAACACAATATAGGGTGTAAATTCTAGCGTTGTAAATGTATAGAATATGAAATATTATGGAATTGATTAAAATTATTATGGAATAAAATTTAATTAAATAAAAAGATAAAAAGGGCAATAAATAATGATAATAAATAGAATATTAAAGTATAACCTGTATCAATGAGAAGCTGACAGAGTAGTTCCAAACTGAAGTAATAATGTCAGTGCAGATTAGGGTAATAAAAAAATATGAAGCGCCCTATCAAGTCAGGTATTTTGCGCTATTAAGTCTTAGATAATGGTATGCATATTAAATTTAAAATAGTTTAATAAATATGTTCTTGGTGCCTTAACAGAATTAAGAAAGTTTTAATCCCAAACATTGTTTTAAAGCACTTTGATGAACACTATCCAAACTGGTTACTCCAGCTGTGATATAAAAGCATGCCTTTTGTTTTTGCTATAAAACTGCACTGCTGATAAAGATATTTTTAGGGGTGGAAATAAAATCCTAGTCTCGAAATGAGGCTGACGGTTCTCTCTTTCTTATTACGTACATCACATAATCGTCATTTACTGTACGTATTCTAATATAGGATTTCAACTGATTTTTTAAACAAACTAATACTGGCCATATCTCAGCAACCAGACAATAATAAAATAAATAATAAAAAAGCGTCATATGCCCGTGAGCTGTCAGCTGGGGATAAAAGCTAGGGAGAGGTAATATAGACGACAGAGGTACTGTAAAGATAAAAAAAATGTAGAATACCTAATTAAAAGACATTTACTGTACACCAAGAAATTTACAACCAAACAGAACTGACAAAATAAATCTGCAATTATTTCCCCACTAATAAGAAACTGTGAATAATAACTCAAGTGAAGGCATAATGACAAACTGTGATGAAAAAATGACACAAACGACTTCAACCTTAGATGATGAGATTGATCATGCAGCGGCTAATGCTAAAGCAGTGAGACTTTAGATGTAGTTTCTTAAAAAATCAATAGAAACTGGAATGGAGTCCTAAAAAGCATTTTTTTTTTTGCTACCATCACACACATATGCGACAACTGTCTGAAGAAGTATAAGAAAGATTGGAATTACTCCTAGGGCCAATCCTTATGCTTTTGGATGTTTACACATGCATTTATGTATGACCTCATCTCCCATCGGGACTGAGACAGGCACCTCTGCAGCAGGAGGCTGTGGACTGAAGAAAACACATGCCCTCAGTGCACATGAATTCCTCTCTCCTGTGACCAGTCACATGGAAATCTCTTAAGTCATAATCAGGTCAGCATTAGGTGGCGTCCAGTTTAACAGACAGCCATTAATTTTAGTCAATATGGTCCTCGCATGACATTTAAAATCATCCTCAGCCAAAGTAAAAAAAAGACCTCTCAGGGGCATTTTGTCTGATAGGTATAAAGAGCATCACTGAGAGCCTGGGAAAAAGTTAAATGTCATTTCAAGTCAGAGCTGGCATTACAATTTAATACAAAAACTGCTGTAGCCGAAAAAAATAAAATAAAATCAATTGATTTATTTTTTTCCACTACTTCAAAAGGTCAGCCAGAAAAAAATAAATGTTTAACAGAATTATCCAAAACCACCTAAACAATATATTAAAAAGTATTTATTTTTTGATAAATGCAAAGCAAGCAAGGCAAAAACACAAAATATAAACAGAACATGAATATGAATCTGACTTGCTCTTCTTTATCAAAGGTATGTGGTTCCTTCCCAAACTGTCAGAGCCACAAAATCAGAACCACTCAGTTGTCTAGATTGTGGTTGCACTCTGAAAAACTTCTCTTTACTGGAACTAAGACCCTCAAACATGTTTCAGCATGACAATACCCCTGTGCACGAAGTGAGCTCCATGAAGACATAGGTACTGTAGCTCAGATTGGACTGAAATAACATGAGTCTCCTGAACTAAGCCCTATCTTCAACCCTACTGAACACCTTTGGAATAAACTGCAGGACAGAGTAAATGCCAGGTCTCCCTGCCCAGTCTGACCTCACTAATGCTCTTGCGGCTGAATGCAACATCATTACTGGCAACAATTGATATGCCACAATAAAGGCATAATTTGTTTTTTTTTTACCTGCTTTTATCCGGCTAGTTCTGGGGTAAGAAAAGAGTTAAATGCATCAGAGTCTCAGCTGAACTTTGGAATGCATTTTTGCACGGAACGAGGGTTGTGGAATTTGGCTCCAGTTACTTACATTGTGCACACGTTCCTGGTTGACAAACTTCACATTCAGTGTGCAGAGCAAGAAAACTTTCAACGACCAAGGACTATTGTAGTGTAATCATATGCCGCTTAAGATAGACCAAAAAAAAAAAAACGGAACGAACTTGTTTTTATATAACTATACTTACAGTTCTTATTCTTTTTCTGCTCTTGTAGCTGATCTGCTTCAATTTAATGTATACCATTCTGCTCACCACAGTTGTGAGTGGTTATGTTGTTTAGTTACAGTTAGAGTTCAAGTCAGCTCAACTGAGCCTGGCCGTTTTGCTCTAACCTCCATCACCAACAATGTTTTTTTTTCAGGCACTCTAGAGAATGTTGTGCATAAAAATCCCAGTAGATCCATGTATTTCTAAAATATTAAATCTATCCCATCGAGCACCAACACTCATGCCAAAGTCACTGATATCATAATTCTTTCCCCTGTTGTTTGATGTCAAAATGATTAATTTCTGCATTAACTTGTTATCTGTATGATTTTATGCATTGTGTCAACGCCACATGATTGACAACTTAGACAATTGCAAGAATGCACAGGCGTATGCATGTTGCGTATACATGTTGCTGTTAAAGTGGACAGACTGTAAATAAAAGCATACATAAATATGTAACATGTGATTAGTTTTAAGCCACTCAGCACAAAGGTCACACATTTAACAAGCTAAGCACTCTAAGCGAGTGTGTGACAGCCATGCCCTTTTCTAGAGAGGTTGAGATTGACATAGGGAATGTTGTATGCTCTGGTGGCCATGCCACTTTGGACTGGAAAAAAAGTTGTACAATCATGGAATTTATTTTTGGCAGCAACAGGGTAGCAGTCCAAATGTCTCTCAATTTCTCATTTATCCTCATCGTACTGATCATTTCTGCTCATATTTCTCTGTCTCTGAGGTTTCAGAGTAAATTGCTTTAGCACCAAGTAGTGTGAGAAGGTGTGGTACACTTCACTTTAAGGGTCTGTCTGGACCCTGATCATGTACATTTACATACATTTTCTTTGACTGGTACTATCATAAAAAATGCTTCTTTAAAATTTTTTCCTTTTTTAAAAAAAAATAAAATGATGTGATCAACACTTACAGAGGAGGTTCTACAGTACTTAGACACTTGGTAGGATTAAGATATAAAGTTCAAAATATTTTAAATTCCTTTTTTTATTTTTTTACACTCTAAAGAATCACTCACTCATCAACGCTTTTTCCTGGATACAGGGTTTCGGGGTCCTGGAGCCGATCCCAGAAGACTAAGAGCGTTAGGTGGTGTACAACCTGGATGAGGTGCCAAAGCTGGGAATCATCATACAATCACACATACACATACTCACATGCTCCTTCACACACTACGGGCAATTTGGGAACGCCAATTAGCCTAAACTGCACGTCTTTGGATTGTGGGAGGAAACCCACCAAGCACAGGGAGAACAAGCTCTATGCACACAGACCTGAGGCGGGAATCGAACCCGTACCCTGGAGGTACAGTACAAGACGCTGCTTTAGTCCAAATTATCCTGAACATCTGTCAAAATCACTCGCTAACCCAGTCAAGCTGCTCAAGCATCTTTACAATTATCTGAATATACAGTACAGTAGTAGAAAACTGTTTCAGCTACTGTAGCTAGCCTACGTCTTTCACAATATCATTCCATAGTAGCACCTTATTTAATACGTTGTTTAGTAATGTACAGTACAGTACTGTGCAAAAGACTTGAGCCACGCATCATTTCTTTATATTAAATAAAATTTTATTCTGTACATTAAATTAAAGAAATGGGATAAAATATTTTATTGTGGCATGCTTAAAAAATGATTTATGATTTATAAATAAAAAAAAACATAAAAAATGGTTGTTTATGTAATAACCCCAGCAGCAGCCTCATTTCCCCTCTCGTCTGTTCCAACCAACTCAGCATGGAGCACCACCAGTACACTAATCACCGGCCTGATCATCTCTCATCATCTGCACCTGCATCTCACTGGTTTATGCCTTAAGTTCAATTTTTTTAACGTTTAAATGATTCATAGGTTACTGTGTGGTAAAAAACAAACAAACAAAAAAACATTCATCTGAAAGTGGTCAAACCTGCCAAAAATGAGAGTCCTTCAGAAAGCCTGGAGAACTATTCCTCAGGACTACATAAAAAAATTCTTATTCTTTGGAAGAAAAATATAAAGAAATGAAGAGTGTTGTAAAAATGTAGATGTTTGCACTGTACTGTACTGTATATTCAAATAAAAACAAAAACATCCTAGCATTTTTACTGCGTTCGACTATTTATTGCCATGTTAGTTTACATTCATTCTAGTTCTACCTACACGTCCCTTTGAAGGCAAGAAATATAGTTAAATGTAACTTGCTTTCTTATTTAGAGTGCAGGCCAATTGGCAATAGACATAAAATGTGTAATCACAGATTTCACACTGTGTTATACCACACTGTCCGGTGGAAGAGCTCTACACTAGTATGAATGTGCATAGTGGGTGGATGAGGAATCTGAAAACATTTCAAAAGAGCAGGAGCTTTGCTGAAAAGCCTTAACAGATATAATAAGGACAGTCCGTCTCTAGAGTGTGTAAAACATTCATGCAACATTAAGTTGTAATGCCAAAGATCTCAGCAGAGCACTGGAATATAGCACAAGGGTTAAGAGAATTCAGCCAAGACACATTTTTTTACCTTCACAAATGCGAATATCTGAATGAATATGCTTACATCATCAAAAGTCCTATTATAGTATATATTCTGTAGTATTCACAGGTATCTAAATGCCATGGTTCAAATAATAATAATTAAAAAAATGAAGCACTGTCTACAAGCAGACTCAGATACCAGCATCGCTATTACACACACATAGATAACACACCTCTCTTCCTTCGGAAGACAGCTGCGGGGCATTGCTGTGGTCCCAGCAGTAGCAGCTGGTGGTGCCAGGCTCGCAGAGTGGCATGGGAGCGGAGCACTGGAGCAGCTCGGTCAGAAGCTTCAGCACCAAAGAAACGACCATGATCTTCAGCACCGCATCGGGCTGCAACCACCGCCGCTCTCCGGCTCCCCAGCACTTGCCACCACCGCCACCGCCACCTCCAGCAAGGTGCTTCGGCAAAGAGTTACCTCTAGCACCAAAGCCGACAAAGCCCGCCACATCCCTTAGTCTCCTCGGGAAGGGGATCAACCCATACCCCGGGTGCCTACCCTTCTTAGACTTGCAGTCTCCCTTGACTCGGAGAGAGTGAATACACCAGAGGACTGTTACTGTATTCCGACACGCTGATGTTTATCTGTTCCAGTTGAGGGAGCTTGTAAAGCTCAGAGGTCCGTCTCTCGCCTGGCAGATGCTCCAGAGCTCCAGCTGCCGCTCATCTTTTTGATTTTCTCAATTAGTTTTTTTCTCGTGTGATTTTCTCTGCTAAGCCTGACATAAATAATTCACACAAGCTGAGAGGAGGAGCGCTAAAGCTGCACCGAGCACACGGATGTGAAGCAACGTACAGACAAGTGGCTGGACAGCAACAGGAGCCTCTTCACATTAGTGAAACAGTGATGTTGGGGGTTGAGGCTTCACGAGAGCTTCAGAGAGAGAGAGAGAGAGAGAGAGAGAGAGAGAGCGAGAGAGAGGAAGAGAGCATGTTCTGCGAAGTGATTGCTAAGACTGAAAAAAAGTCTTGAGAGTGCGGCAGGCTGCGTTAAGAATAATCAAAGAGGAAAGAAGGGAGGCAGTGGGAATGTAAGGAAAATATGATAAAGAAAAATCAAGTTAAGGAAGAATTAGAAGTAAAAATGTAAAGAAACGAGGATGGAATTTGAGCACGTATCAAGATTATAATAATGTAAAAATGTCCATGTGATGAAATGCAGAAACACTCTCATTAAATGTTTATTGGAACGGATGGAGATTCAAACATTTCGCATTTCTCTTATTTAGTTCCAGTTAGTTTCCACAGGCTGTGTTCCAATCAGTGTATCGATTGGTGGCCTTTCACATGTTTTGCACTGACAGTGCACAGAGTTCAGGGTGCAGCCGCACGTGTCCACACACATACCCACACAAAACTGGAAATATCAATGGAGAGACCTCTATTAATAGAACTGGCAAGTGTCAAAAACACACGTCACTGGTAAAATCACAGAAGCCACAATTCTTGATCTGTGCCAACATTTTAAATTACGATTTTGTGTGTGTGAGAGAGAGATCAAAAATTATCTAAAAGTTCACTCAAAATTTTACTTTCATTACTAGTTTTACTTTCTTCTGCATCCAGCATCCTATCCAAAAACCAATGAAATGCATAGATTGATTAAATAAAAAGCAAAAAAAAACAAAAAACAGACCCTTTGTAGCTTACATCAGGCTCGTAAGTCACAGCATGCAATATGTGTTTTATGTATAGTTGCATGCTTTGGGATGTTTTTGTGTGTGTGTCTAGCTTGAGGAAAGTTTCTCGGATTCAGTGAGAAATTTCAGTGACAGCTGCCTGTGTGTGTGTGTGTGTGTGTGTGTGTGTATGCACACGAATGCTTTTTGGTGACTGTAGGGAGGACGGAGGGGTTTAGAGAGAGTACTGTGTCTGCCCTCTGGTCCTGTGAGCAGAATCAGACCCAGAAAGCTCACACATGCACATACACATGCACACATTAAAGGTCAGTAAAGAACAGTTTAGAGCAGGACCTACTAACATATAACATATATATATAGCCCAGGCAGCTGCAGTATGTTGACCCTCCCATGCTATTCTGTAGTAGAAGAATTTGACCAGTGGTAATAGCCTCATGGTTAACCTGCCCTGCTCATACATTATGGTATCACACCTAGTGTAACAAATCATCTTAAAGATGTTCGCAACGAAACATTTAAAGGTATTATATTCTAGGGTGATAAATTCTCTAATCTCAATTGGAAAATGTCAGGGGTGTTGATTAATGATAAGCTCTGGCGATAGTGCCGGCGGTAATCAAATCATAGATTCATATTAATGTGCTCACTCTAATATGTTCCTGTGTCCATAGTAACAGCTAATTCACAGGCACAGCTATGGTGAGCGCTCCACACCATTAAAGACTAACAACTAACAGATTAAATCTTGTGTTGCTATTTACCAAAGAAGAACATATATTAGTTGCTAAGGGGGGTGTTTCCTTTAGGACATTTATTGTATTTAACATTTATGGAAGGAGTCTCCAGTTTAAGTGGTTTGTACAGTATCGGTCAGAAAGAAAAATGGAACAGTATTTGAGGAATGGCTTATCAGGACATTTTTTTTTATTTATTTATTATCCAGTGAGCAAAGCATATACAGACATTACTATACACTTACTATGCACTTTCTGTACAGTAGGACCCTGCAAAATAAATAACCCCTTTTATGCATGTCAAAGCCATCACCAGCGGACAAATTTCAAGAGAATGAAGCTTGATTATCCTCCAGGACACACACAAAAACAACAACAGCAACAACAAAAAAAAAAAAAACAGAAGAAATGTCTCTCACTTGCTAACCTAGCTGGGTAGTTGCCTTTTGGTCCGTCTGTGTCTTGCTAGATACAGGAGCCTGTTGGCCTTACATAGACATTGTGAACTAGAGTAAACTGTTATGGCACAACTATTTATTACATTTCATAAATGCCGACGGGCACCGGTGTTTAGGTTGCAGCTCGTTAAAGATCACGTGCGTCATGTGAATTCTCATGCACCGAAATGTGCTTTCCCAGCAGCATCCTTGGGTTAGAATCATTACAGGCATTATACAGATGTAGATGTACAGTATGGCACTCCAGATAGCCATGCATACTTTTAAAACAAAACAGCGATTAACCTACACACTATAGTCTGTCTCTCATTCATGGTTTAGTTATACTGCGTAGTGTAAGCTTAATATAAATGAAGGCACAAAGAACACAAAGTTTATCATGTAGAGATGAATATATAAATATATCAATATTATATAAAATGTAGAATAGACAATAAATGCTAATATGGTTTTTAATACATATTCTTGGTTTATACTGTATATTGTTAGTTCAATAAATATTGTTTATTTATTCACTATTCTGTATAAACTAATCTGTTTATTTACTGACAGATAAATAGAGCAAGTTCTTTAAAATGGGAGAAAGGATTATACACTGGCGGTAATAGGCATTCTGGTTGACTACCTACTGTAGTGGGGGCACTCGGGTGCCAGGCCTTACTATCTATCAGTAAAAAATGGCTCATGGTACAGGTAGGATCCCGCCTTAGCAAAATTTTGCTTTGTGCCCCAGGAATGGTTAGGTTTGGCTCTGGAGCATAGATAGGAGTGTACGATTAATTTAAGCAATATAAATGTTACCACCCCAGACATTGTCAAGTCCTCATTCTAAACCCATCTTTGGAACATCTTCACCATTAAGTCCAATAAGGCTGGACCCGTACTACACAACTTTAAACATCTTCAAAGATTCTAAAAATACAGGGAGTGTACTTTACACGATTTTGAAAGCTGTCCAAAATGCTGTCTAAAGTCAAGTACTGTAGTGTGTCCTCATCCTAATTGGTAATCTCTTATTCATGAAGATGATCTAAAGGACTCTTAAGGAGTCTTGAGTTTAAAAGATCTTAAAAATGGTACTCTGTATGCCCAGTGAATAGTAATTAAAAAAAAAAAAATAAATAAAAATCCAATCTAGTCACCTTCACTTTCCTAGCACATAACACAGTGGTTCTTAACTCCATTCCTAGAGAGCTGTCTACACTGCACATTTCAGTGTTTTCTCTGCTCTGAGCACACCTGATTTAACTAATCCAATAATTAACAGCCTTTTCTGAATTGAAGTGGGTGTGATAGAGCAGGGGAAAAAAACCCCTGAAATGTGCACTTATATAATACATTACATCTTTTCAAACTCCTGTGTTTATACATCTATTACAGGGCAGAATAACATACGCAACACATTCTGCCCTCTTCCTCATACAGTACATGTGCTCATGATGCGCATGACTGGCTAGTGTTTCCATCAGGAAGGCCTGGCTGGAAGCAGCCTGGTAGTTTAAATCAATCTGACCAAACAATTACTGGCATACCATCATTACATTTTTATAGGCAAAATGGTAGAATTTCAATTGCATTTACTTGACAGGTAACTTAATAAATCTTGCAATGTTAACAATCAAAAGTGCAGACTGGCTGATTCATGAGACTCACTATAAATATTTAATGTTTATAGAAATAATATACAGTTCAGGTGTGTTTAAGTGCAGTTTTCTACACAGATGTACTGTACACTTGTAAACGTGGCATCTCATTAAACTCCTTCCTAGTTGGTGGACTGACCTAGTTTTTATATCAGTCTCATGTTTTCCCAGGTTCTCACAGCTTTCCTCCGGGCTCTTTGGTTGGTGGATGGCAGTAGGCGCCTGGCTACGCAAAGTGTCTCTAGATTTGAATGACTATGTGCGCATGGTGTCTCAGTTAGCGGGTGTGTTCCCTCTTTTTATCCAGTATTCCCACAATAGAGTCTAAAACCACTGCAACTCCGTTGGAATAAAGCAATTACTAAAAATGCACAAGTTTAATATTAGGCATGGACTTCTTTTGTTACACTAATGTGTAAATCAATCAAAATCTAATTTGAATGTGGAAAATGATGATTGTAAAGAGGGTGCATTTTTCCCCCCAGCATAACTTATGCGCTCTCCAAAGTCTTTAATGAATTACTAGCCTCAGAGATGATTGAAGCTTTAATTACTCTTTCCTACTGAGAAACTGTAAAGTGGAGCCACCTGCTCTCTTCCTCCTCTCACTACTTACTCTCATAATCTCTCTCTAACCTAGCAGAGGCATCGTTCACCCTCAATAGTAGCTGACATGTCCTGTTGAGCTGAACATGTCCAGAGTGTTTGGCCTCTTCACTGCCAGACTGCCACACGTCATCTATTCATCCATTAATGCTGCTATAATCAGCAGAACAACAAAGTCTGGAGGGGTAAATATGACTGTTCGTGAGTCACCCAGTTTGTACGTTCTGCTTGCATCACAAAAATGGAACATGAATCTGATTATTTTTGGATTTTTTTTTTTAAACACTGTATTGCATTTCCTTCATTTTTCTATGTTCTTACTGAAGCCTGTATAGAATTCTGACTTCTCTTCAGACATGAGCCCAAGAGCGATACAGCCTGCTGGAGCACTTACACAATAGCCTGGACTAGGTTGCCTAGCTACCAGCGAGAGAGTGAGAGAGAGAGAAAGAGAGAGAGAGAGAGAGAAAGAGAGAGAGAGCAATGCAGAGAAAGAGAGAGAGAGAATAACCTCTCTTGTCTAAATTTAAACTCTGAAACTGAGGGGGGAGATTGCAGAAGACTATACAGGGAGACTTTAATGCTCAACATGTTAAGGAAAAAAAAGCATACTGTGTTCTACCTGCCACTTCAAACACCATAGGATAAATCACAGTGACAAAACAATACAAGCTACCGAAATATTTTTCACATGAGCACCACTAAAAATGTATGTCGATGTCTTGCTGTAAGCATGTAAAAAAAAAACTGGAATATGTGAAAATATATTTCCCTTCTCTCACTTTTATGCAGGAAAATCAAGACCAGGGGTGAAAACTGATGGACCATGGTCCAGATGTGGAACCAGCAATGTATTTCAATGAATCAAAACAAGCACTGAAGCATCCAAGAATTCAAGCATAGTACGATGATACTGTATACTGACACAGTAATCTTAGTAGTCAAACAATGGAATACACAAAGATTTAACATACACAAAGTAACACAATGTATGTGCCAGAAAAGGATCTCTTTTTAAAGTTATTCTAATACTAGGTCAAAGTAACAATTACATATAAATAAAAAAGTGTGGTTACCCAATTTAGTTACAAAAAACCTTTAATACTAAAAAACAAAAAAAACAAACATTTAATCCTTATCAGTCATAACCTAAATTAAAATTACAAATTGACCTCTTTGTATATCTGATGGTTTATCAACTACACTATGTATTAGCTGAACACTGAGTAAACTCTAAAGTCTGAGGGGTATTTATGACAATCCAGAACGTATGATGAAATTTCTTGTAATTTATGGTGTCAACATATTTATATTCGCGGAAGACTTCAAGCACAGACCTTTACCCACAGTAAAATATTTGGATGGTGCATATGTCTGTGGGAACTGTCTACACAATCATTCATGAACACCACTTACTTGCACATTACAGGAACTTGGCTGGGGGTTATTGCCACATTCTCTGTACAGTCTTGAATTCACTTCAAGCCATTTCCACATGTTTGGGTCATTACTGGCACAGTAGGTCAGAGTTTAAAACATAAAGCAGGCAGTCTGATCATGGCTCTGGTGTACTTGATATCCGAGCACTAGTTGAACGCTTGGATAAGTGCATTAGTGGAGCAGGGATTACAGGTACATAAAAAGAAATAAAGGTAGTTATGATATTCTTCACAATCATAAGTCCTAATTTAAGTGGAACACCCGTCTCACTTGCAAAATACTCATTTTTCAATAGTTTGTTTTTTTCTTTTGCGTTTATTAGCATTTGCATTATTATTATTATTATTATTTTTTGCGTACTGTATTGATGCAAAACCACCATCTAAAAAAACTTTGAATGACATGATACATAATCAATGTATATATACACCTTATGCAATAGTACGAAACAAAACACAATCACAATGTTCTCGCTATTTAGACATGTTAGCTTTTTACCCAGTTGATCTTAAAAAAGTTTAGGTTTTAATGTCTGGTTTAGACTGGTCCTAATTGCAGCTAGCAAGATCCACCACAGCTAGCATGCCAGCAGCAGCTTTTAAAGATTAGCATCCCCGGGGATAACATCAGCATCAGGTCCACTCTAAAGTTAAACATGGTTTAGCCCATGAGTCAAGCACAACTATTTTACATGCTTTACTATGATCTCTTCTGTTACTGATACTAAATTTAAGTGGAGAGTGATTCCTGTGGTCATGCTAGTGGAAAACGAAAGGCTTTAGCCAGGGAATCCATGCACTCACAATCACATGCTAATATTAGCTATTAGATATTTGAACTTATGTATGAAGAGATGATGTAAATTATTGTTTATGACTTTTAATTTGCACATGAGCTGAAATAGAAATAGTCTAGACATCGGATCAGTGATGAACACTGAAATGGCTTATGAACCGGCACTTCTGCTCTTTTGTAAATGTGGGAATGTTCAGGGCTTAAAAGACAAGCATACATAATGTAGTAGGGTAAAAAGGGCAAAAGGGCAGAAGTGTGTGCACTGTCGGAGCTTTCCAACAGCTTTCCCAAATTACAGTCATGAATTATTCCTAATAGAAATTGATATAGGACATCATCAAGCAAACTTCTCACTGCCCAGATCATTCACGGTTAACCATCAATCACCTTCATTGACCTGGCTGGCATTGTTTACTTTAGTTATGTCTGTGACAGGTATAATTCCTTAACTTCAGTTATTTAAAGATGATTATCACATAAAAATCCAGCTAAGAGGAGATTAGTTTTTTTTTCTTTTTGTTGGTTTGACTAAATACAAAGACATGTGATCTTTCAGCAAATATACTGTATACTGACATTTATAGTGGGGTGCAGACGTATTTGTACATTGGCACAATTTTTGTATTTTTGATTTTGCACACAAGATGAGACATTTATCTTTAACTCAAGTGGATTAACAAAAAATATGGCATTCCACTGTTTAGGAATAGACATTTTTTTTTTACATGTCCCTTTATATTTATACTACCTAAAATCTAACTCTTAAATCATGAATATAAGGATTCTTTTTTTAACCTTCAGTGCAAAAACTTTGCACTTTGCAGTCAATAAATGCCTGAAGCAATAGACATGCTGAGTTTTCCTCTTTGAGCTACAATGACTTTACTGCAGCTGTCTTACTGTAGGTTGTTGCATGTTTTTGGGTCTTTTTGTCTTCGGTAAATGAAAAGCATGTCCAGTTAGATTGATGTCAGGTGTCTGATTCTGCAGTTGAGGAGCCGTCCATGTAATTTAATTGAGTTACTTTCCTGGTAGGGTTTTGCAGTATTGACTGAATCTGAACACGGAATACACTTCAGAATTCATCCTGCCAGTTCCAGTTCACTTCTTCATATTCTTTTAAATTATGTTTTTTTTGGTGTTTCTATTTCTGCTATCTCTCCAGCATATCTGTTGTGTTTTTTTTAGCCTAATCACTATCGCCTTCACTTCCATTAGAACTTCTTTGGACCACATATCGAAAGTTCCCATGAACAGCCCCCAAATGCAAATCCAATACTTAAACCAACGGCAGAACTTTCAGCTCCTTTATTGGTCATGGAATATCTAAGGCCATAACTGCCCATTAAACTGCTTATCAGTAAGTTGTCCATTTACGTTTAAGTCTGTGAAAGTGGGAGACATAGTAAAAATTGCTGTAATTCCTAAACAGTTAATGCATTTTTCCCCCTAAGAGCTCTTAAATTAAAGACGAATGGTTACACTTCATTCACATCTGGATTACTAGTGTACTGTACAGAGGCAAAAGACTTTGCTTGACTTTTATGTGCATAAATAATTTTAAATGGAGTGAGAACTAGAGAATAAAATAACTAGAAAAACTCATTTATCTAGCCTTTTTGTTGAAGAGATATCTAACATCTTTATACACAGTAAAGCTCTGGCGTCAACCACTTTATTATACTGTAAATGTTGAAGATAGGATAAATAAAATGACTTTACATATGCAGTGATGTAATTTTAAACCTCAATTGATAGCGCTTTGAGCACTAAACATATACTTCAATCAGGATAAGTGAAGAATACCTTGTTTAAAAAAATGACTGACGTATTAAAAATGCAGCTCGGTCATAAAAAGACATTTAAAAACAGGAAAGGTCATGCTTTAAACAGCGTAGTCATTATGCCACCTGACGACAGGCCTCAAAATGCCTGGGGCAAGGGCAAGTGACTGCAGGAGGGGTACACAACTCAGCACTTCTCACTGACATGCCAGACGGCACAGCATTATTTATGCCCCTGCCATTTAGTTGGACAAAGAAACATTGATGAATAGGATGAAAATAGTGAGGATGAGAGATGAGTACTCAATATACAGGAGGGATAATGACTGGGTTCCCTGCTCTCACAGTGTACCAATTATGATCTCTAAACTTTTCCAAACCGATGTAAGTTCCCATGTAGTGTGGGTTAACCAGAGAGCTTGTATTAGAATGAATGAGATTGATGCAAAAGCAAAAGTGCTAAATTGTAATAGAGACAGTACCAGAGAGTTTCAGTGACAGAATTAGGTACCCTGTGACAGACCTCATTAGTGTACCAGTCTTCATGTTTAATTAATACTTCAATTATCATTAATGGGCGGCTTGTCCCCTGAACTCTGAGTGCGGCAGGAGGAAGAGAGCGCTGTGGCAGTAAAGGCTGAAATATCTACCCTTTTCATTACTGTTCACACAAAGATACTGACAAACAAACATTACTCACTGTGTCAGAGAACTAAAATGACTGTCCAAGAGGATGCAGGATGAAACTAACACATTCTTACTTTCAAAAGATTTACAGGCAGAGGCTAGTATAAAAATGTTTTTTTTTTAAATAAGATTTAAAATAAAATAAGATACCACTTTATTTATCCTGGAGAAAATAAATTCATGTGCTAGAGAATTTCCTCAAAGACACATTTACTACCATATAGTGCCTCCCAATATTGCAGTAATATTGTACTTACAGTACTGTAGGGAACAAATTTAGGTAAAAACATTTATATTATTAAAAAAAAACAATTAATTGTTGAAATAAAAACAGAATGATTCAGCTTTACTTCCACGCTGGAAAATGACTGATATACAGTAAAGAGCTTGAACATAACAAATGCTAAATAAATGATGTGGTGGTGTGATGTGGGCTAAAACAAAGTAAACAACACAACAGCAGATAAATCATGTTAACCCTTTAACATTCTCACTAAGAAAAAAAAAAAGCAATGGAAACAATTTCCTTAAGCCAATAATAACAATTTTGTAACAGACTGCGCTATATACTGTAGTAAGTCTCTTCCAAATGGTTGAGATGGTGTTATGGCAGACATATCTACAGTATATATTTGCAAATACAAAAACAAACAACAACAACAAAAAAACCTATACAATGCTAACTTTTTTGGGTGGTGGTGAATTGATTTTGTAAATTAAATCCTTTAATACTTGTGGTTTGCAATAAAGTAATTATATTTTTGTGGTCCAGTACAATTTAACCAAGTAGTTTTCAATATGATTAAGTGACTCAAAATGTGCTTTACCCAAAAAAAAAAAAAAAAAAAAAAGAGCAGAAAATTTAAAAGGGTTAAATATGCTAAGCTGACTAGTGTTGTTATAAAGACAGCCAGTGGCTTAGATTGCAATCATTAGACCTTGAAAAGGCATGATTGAAGTTCTGGTCTATTTATAGGGCTGGAGGGCAGGAATAAAAATGAGATGCAGATGATCAGACTGAGGCATGAGCATGATCTTATTTGGAACATTTCTGATTAGGCCATGTTTCTAACACTTGGGGACTCACAATGTAAACACTGCTCCATCTGTTTGAAGAGGTTAATGTTTTATTAGAAACTATCTATAACCAGAACAGACTGATAAAACATGGCACAACGCTGTAATGTCTTATTAGTAGGAAAAGCATAATGCTTGTTAGCGGACTTTTATTGTACAGATGGAGACCACTGACGGTAGGGGTTACAGTGGAATTCACAAAATGTGATTCTGCATGAAGCAAAGGTATATGAATAAGTGCTAGAGGAAAAAAATAGACAGTTTAAATAAGGGTATTTTCATTTCACAGATATTATAGCTAGAGATTCCTGAGGCATGCCTGGGTAAAAATATCACAGTTCAGGAAAAAAGTCATCTGGCAACACACTGAAAGTATTGTCAGCCAAGCTATAAATATACAGAAGATACACGCTGAGCATATGGAGTTGGCATACACCAATGCATGCTGATCAAATTCATCTCTAACTTTCCCTGGTGTATAAACAACACACACACACACACACACACACACACACACTTAGGTAATGCTCTTTACCCTTATACTGAGCACAGTGGGTACCTGTTATATTAAAAGCCTGTCTCCTTGTCTTCATCCAACACAAATGAGCCTGTGCCTCAGCCCTCATGTCTGACAAATAGCTCTAATTTCATCATCAGGGTGTACACTTTGTGTGTGCATGCGTGCATGTGTGTGTGTGTAGAACAGTGTGTGCCTCAGGAACATCTTGCAGGTGCAAGTTACATTTAATTGAGTTCTAGGTGGATGGGTTTTTTTTGGGGGCCTATGTTGAGGAAGTGAGCGTTTGTAGAGAGCGACATCTGCAGGTGAAAAATATACATACTGTACCTGTACTCTATTGTGTACTGAACATACTGACGCGCACAAGTTTTCAAAGAGATCCAAATCTGATCATTAACTCAACCACATACTGTAAGCCTTTTTTTTTCTTTGATTTGTTTTGTTCTCCCGAGCCATTTATATGCAGGTTTTGGCAGGTGCTTTGCCTCAGTGTCCTGTTGGAACATTAACTTTTTTCCCCAAGCACAAATTCATGGCAATATACTTTATACTATATTATATACTATATTTGGCTTATGCTGCATATATGCTATGTCTACTTTGCCCTTGATGGCACCATGATGTTGTCACATGCCTTCAAGCCAGTTTTCCCATCTAACCATTCTATTACAGAGTGTGATGATGAATAAGACTTCACAGGCTCTCTCATTTCATCCAGTGAGCTCTTGCAAATTGCATTTCTTTCCCAAGCACTCAGTTGGTTATGGGAGGGTCTGGGTTAGGATATATATTTTTTTATAATTTAAATAATCTTTAAATTATTTTTTAAAGATTTCAAAAACAATTCAAAGCTTTGCTGATGTTTCTTCAGATCCCTTAGTACAACTTTATCTCAAAACTTTATAAGCAGTTGCTTGGCTCTCATGACATTATTACTGAATAATCTGATCTGTCATTTTAGCTGTGAGACCGCTAAAAGTCAGGAATATTTATTGTGCGACCGTGAAAGTAGACATCAGTGATCAAAAATTAAATACTAGCCCTTTTTAACTAGTATTAAAAGAAAAAAAAGTATGCATATACCGTATTAACATTTGTTAAAGTTGATTTTAAATTTTAATATAAGAAACATGTTTTTTTTACGGCAGATTTTATATGCAAATAAAATGTTATTTGTATGTCAATTTAAAGACCCACACATAGTTAGTGTATCTGACTGAGTAAGATGTTTCATTTTCTTTTTATTGCTGTCCAGACTTCACAAAACCATGATTAATATGTGTCATAATGTGCACGGGTCTGATTGCTGGGTGTTAAAAATGTCACCTTTAAAAACCCTTTCATTAATGATTAACCTAAAAGAATCAAGTGTGCCATGATTCATTATGATTTACTGCAATTCATTCCCTTTTAAACAGGCTTAATTATGAGTTGTCGGAATGAATCAAATGAAACTTGATTACTGTGCTTCACTCAAATTTACACACCACAAAAGGCCTCAAATGGAGCAAAAGTACTAGGTGGTCCAAATAATTATATCCTGTAGATCAGTCCATAATGTGTTATATCATTAAAAAGAATAGTATAGGTTAAAAAAAGTTAAATTATACCTTTATTTAACTTTATCAAAATAAATCGACTGTATTAAGACATATCACTTTGCACTGGTGATAATATGCAAATGAAAGGTTAAATTACAAAAACAGATAAAAATATAAAGAGGGTTTTGAACTGCAGTTGCTCTGGACTGTTTTTTGCTATAGTACAATGGCTTTGGACAACTATTGTCATGATTGCTATAGGACACACAAACCCATACACATGCACAAAGAGTTTTTGTCCTCTGCATCAGTGAATCAATAAAATGTGCTTTATATTAAAATTATAATTTCCTGGTTGCACTATATGACCGTATAGCACAGACTTATAAAAGAGAATGATTTATATTCACACAGCTTCACCCTGATGAGGATGGGTTCCCTTTTTAGTCTGGTTCCTCTCAAGGTGTCCTCCTCATGTCCCCATAGGGAGTTTTTCATTGCCACCGTTGCCTCAGACTTGCTTTTATAATTATGATAATGTTTTTATGAATGTACCTGTAAAAGCTACTGTATTGTACAAAAGTCCCCTCATTTCCTTGAATTTTGTTTCCAAAAGCCAGATGTTTTTAATTTTTATTGTAGTCTTTAGGATTAGACCTCCAGGCTTCCTGACGGGCTTTTTTGGTTCTGTGTTGAAACAGACGAGAGGGGAAATGAGGTTGCTGCTGAGATTTTTTCATAAACAAGTTTTTAAATTGTATGTTTAGGCACTTTGCAAATTTAATATAAGAAACTGTGTAGGGTTTTTCAAGACTTTTGTATTATGCTGGACGTTGTTACCTTTAGTACGTTTAGATTTTGATTAATTTACTCCCTTTTAAGTCTTGCAGCTGTCACTCTTAGCTTGCTTGATCTAATTCTGTATTGGAATCTCCACAAGGACGATTTGTGACAAAGTCTGTTATCCAGTTTCCTCTCACTGCTCAAAAACATGCACGCAGGCTGGTTGGTTATACTGGTGTGCCATCCAGGGTGGATGCTCTTGCAATATGTCCAACGAGCATTGTATTTGATCTACTCTGACCCTGTCCAGATTAAACCGAAGAAAAACTCAACTATTCCCTGCACCAACAACATTCCTTCAATTATTGGTTTCATAAAGGAATAACAATACAGATTGAAGTGGTAGCTGGGAGGAAAAGACATCAAGCCACTGGAGAAATGAAACATGACTATTCAGACATTCTGCTCTTCACTACAACAGTACTGTGGCCATTACAGGAAATGACAGACCACTGACTCATGGCATGAAACGATGCACCGCTGTCCTCCCTCGCACTGTAAACAGCTGCTGCGGACACAAACACACTGATTCATGACAAAGAGCCGTCAGAGCATGTTGAGCTCTCGATCACCAAAGGGGAGGACTCACACTGATGGATAAGGCCACCCTTCTGATGGTGATTTGTCACTGTGAGGGATGGGATGAATATCAGTGGTCTTTGCAAGCCAATTCGATTGCTGTCTCTTAGGGTGACAAACTGAGCTATGGGATGTAGACCTTCTCTCAACTGCTCTCAAGGACTGCACTGACCTCTGGGCAATCTCAGTGAGCGCTTGGTCCATCAGACCCTAACCCTAACCCCATGGGAGCAATTACAGTTTCAGGGACATACACAATCTATGCCATATTACGCAGAAGCTTTTCTTACAGCTTGTGGTCTTAATAGCCTTTAACTTGCCATTCAACTGTATTTGAAATATAACCATCAAAAGTTATATAGACAAGCAAAAGCATCCTATTTAGAAAGACATATGGCCCGGCCTAGTATATACTGAAGTTTTCCATTCATCACAATGCCTTGCAAAACACCCTGCCACAAATAAATCGACCTTAGCACAGAATTGAACACGTTGGGCTTAATTTCTTCTATTTGCTCAGAGGAGCGTGCAGGCAGATAGGATGCAGAAGGAAATAAGCTCCTATCAATAAAAGAGAAAGTAGAGAAAACCAAAAGATAAATGATAAAAGTTTCACCCAAATGTGGATGGGTTCCCTTTTGAGTCAGGTTCCTCTCAAGGTTTCTTCCTCATACCATCTAAGGGAGTTCTTTTTCTCGGCTCAGACTTGCTCACCAGGGATGACTTTGTTTAACATCTAGCACTTTTTGCACAAAAGAACCTTTCTTTATTTCTTTATACAATCCCCTGCTACACTAATGCACTTAACCCAGCCTTTCACTAGTGCTTGGGTTGCATCAAGGTATAAGGTTTTCTTAGTCTGCCTGCTTCACATCTAAAACGCTGGCCTCCCAGGAACTCCTTTAATGTCCCAAACATTGAAAAAGGCTTGAAGCGAGGTCAGGACTGTTCGCGAATGTGGAAATAGCTCCTATTCAAGTTCCAGATGTGTCTCTTCTGCAAGCAGGTGACAAGTTATCTGTAAATTTTTAAGGTTCAGGGATTCTGCTTGCTCAATGTTCATAGGTACGACTGCAGTGGGCTCTGAGGCACCTCAGCTAAGATCATCATTCAGGGATTAATGTTTTGCTGTGGCTAAGAGTCTAATTTTTGTACTGCGCTTGAAATCTTCTGCAATTGTCAAATAGTTTCACACCTTCATTCACAAGAAATTTCATCACAATCCCTGTTTGACTTGACCACCCCTAATAATAATAATAATAATAATAATAATAATAATAATAATAATGTTAGTTTTAATATATTTCACAGTACTCTAATTAATACTGTGGCACATTTTAAACATCCACCCTATTTATTATGAATATATATGAAGATCTTCATACTATGTCATTGCAATGCTTTCTAATGTTGGCTAGGGGGAGGCAGAGTATATTTGGATTAAGACATTACTAAGAAATTCTGCAGTAGGGAATTCATTCGATCTGCATCTATTTCTGGACAAAGAACACTCTGCGTGTCTACATGAACTTGTTTGAGTATGATTATTTAATTTATTTTTAACTATTTACTTTACAGTATTTTTATATTTAGGGGCCATTGAATTGGTTTTGAAAGCATATTTGCTTTCTTTTCAATACATGTGCCTAACACAAATTAGTAACACAAAAAATATTTTCTGACATTATAGCTCGGGTGCCGGTAAAAGTTTGCCCATTCATAATTAGTACAGTATAGGGTAATAAAGCATAATAAAAATGGGGAAGAAATGTTGGTAGCATGAGTGAGACTGAAAGTGTTTGAGAAGTGTTCCAGCATGAAACTAGCATTTTTTGTGACATAATATGTTCAGTAGTGCACAGCATAGCTCATCTTCATGGATATTGGTGAGGCAGAATAATATTAACAACAGCTGAGCCTTGAACAAAGTGAAGCCATGAGGCTGTCACACTTGACATTAACTGAATGGTTCGGGTAACCCTGCAGTAGTCAGCTGAGAGTCAACAACACACAGTTATCCAGTACACAGTCTAGCACCTTCATTTGAGCAGGGTACTGTATAGATTTCACGACAATCTATACAGCAGATGTGTTTTCTACTGAGGCACAAACAGAAGCTTTAATAGCAGGAACAAGGGTTGCCAGGTTTTCACACAAATTTCTAAGGAAGAAAAGTTCTTATTTTATTAATTTAAAAAAATAAATATTTTCTTAGCCTTCACATTCACCTGTACATTTGCACAAAAGTGGGTTGGGTTCAAATATTTTGTTTCATGAAACACTTTTCATTTTGTAAAGCTGCTTTGAGACAATGACAATTGTTAAAAGTGCTATATAAATAAAATTTAATTGGAGTTCTGAGACATCAAGGAGCATATTTTACAGTAAATCAACCCAATTTGGTATAAAAATGTCCATAGATCGAGCATGTATCAGCTTGATTCCTTCCTCAATGGGTCTGTTTTAGCTTTAGTTGTAGTTCCTAATTTGCATCACTAAATGCTGTGAACACTCCATCATGCTAAATTGGGCTATAGAAACACTTCCCAGGGATAGTGCAACACCTAGAAAAGTAAGCAAATTTATTAAACATTGGCACATATTTATTAAACTGCAACGTTTTCTCTGAAAAAACCTGCCCATATGGACGAGCTGCCCCTAATAGCACAGTATTGCCTATTACTGTGTATAGCCAATCCAAATGAGGCAGAAATTCAGATTTTCTATGCACTAATGGGTGACTAAAGGTAAAAAAAAAAAAAAAGGAAAAAAAGAAATATTATCTTCCTGCATGCTCCCCTGGGCAAAAAAAGGAGAAATGGAGACCAAATGATCAATTCCGTGCTAAAGCTAAACCAGATTTATTCATAGTAGGATGTTTTGCAGTGCATTGTGGGAAATGTGCTCAGTGTAAAAACCATATGTCACCAAGGCTTTTACTGTTTGTATTTCTTAACATCCTGCTTTGCCTTAGCTATATGGCTCCTGACTGATGTATTTCAAGTACAGATAAAGGGAAGTAAGGTGTAATTTTTTTGCACCAGACACTGTAAAAAAGCATTTTCATTGCAACTTAACTACATGCTCTAGCGAGCACCAGGACAGGATTGTTTCATCAAATAGTATGATCAGGCAAAAACATTTTTTATTGACTGATTAAAAAGCTTTCTACTAAGAGAAGTGGACCCAAAACCATGCACCAGAGCGCCTCAAAGCACATGAGATCACCCTTTTCTTTGTCATTATATTCTTTAATATTTTGCACATTCATCATACTATACACTATACATACACTACAATTTCTACCATATAATGAATAACACTATTTATTTTGTCTCCGACCCAATCTCCACTGATGTTGAGACAAGACTTGTATATTGTACTTTATCACAGTTGTGTGTCCTGGGGAGAGAAATAAGTGGGACCGCTACCATTATCTTCCCTATGATCGTTTCAACACAGATTTTATGTGGCTAAAGCAATTTAAAAGTCTCTGTCTGTTTGTTTTATCTACACCATTAAGTTCTTATCATACACTGTATCAACCTGTCATATAATGACCAAAGTAACCCCGATTCTGCTGTGATAGGTGGCAAAATGCCCCCTTTTAGCTTGTAAAAGTCCCCGATTTACAAACATTCGAGTTAGGAATTTCCGCGGATACAAACAGACCTCGGTTCACATCTAACATTTGTAGATGCGAACAAATAGTCGCAGAGTAGCTCACATGTATTATACAAAAATAGACACTATTGCAATTGTAAATATTGCACCAGATAGCAATATTTACAATTACATACAATATTTGTTTTCTCACATTTTACTGTGAGAATTGTTTCCTTATGCGCGGTTAAGTTTTTTGTCCACATGATGGCACTGTTGGGAAAGGGAACAGATTTAGTCAAGTGGATTGGTATGTTTTATATTGTATATTTGTGTCAAAGGTGTATTAGACTTACACAAGTTTAAGACTTACGACTTACGAACAAATCCAACTTATGAACAAATACGACTTACAAATGGGCTCCTGGAACGAAACTCGTCCATGAATCAAAGACTGCCTGTATTGTATTCCTGGTTGACCAATAACATCACAAACTGAAAAAATAGACAAATAGTTAGCTAACGGCAAACTGGTAGCATGCCAAGTAATGAAAGCATGGACAGCTTCACAGCGTTGTACATTACATATGTGATGTACGCAACTGAATTATAAAGTATATTCAAGTCGCAGTTTGATTTCACACAGTATTATCTGGGTGGGCTAGTCCGACTTTGAGAAGCTTAATTTATTACGATTGCAGTTACACTAACGTGTGTACATTTACAGTGGTACCTCAGAATACAAATGTAATCTATTCCAGTGGTGATAAATATTGTATTGTAAATGCACTTTCTTATAGGAAATAATGAACAGTAAATGCAGATAATTTAAGCCACTCAAAAATACTACCAATTTCCAACATTATAATCATATTTTCATAACATTCATGTAAATTAAGTAAAAAATTACCTAATTAGACATTAAACCTCACCTAACCTTTACATATAATTCCTCTTGGCACCGACTGCTTTAAAAATAAAACTGAAAGTGGTGTCTTCTAGCTACTGTAATTGCTAACATTCTCTTGAAACATGGTGCTATGTCTTCACTAAATCTTGCACAAAATGCAAAAAACAAAAAAAACAAAACAAAAAAAAAATGTTAACTCGCTTTGCTTGGCTTCTCATAATGCACTAAATTTTAAATGGCTCCTGGACATACACGCAACTTAGCTGGCATTTGGTTTGGCTGAAATTGCATTTCTTGCAAAATTCCAGTATTTAAGACGAAAATTCTTTAGGCAGGGGGATTCATATGACGAGGTATTACTGCAATTTAAAAGTTGGGGTTTGCCAGAATACCATAACTAGTTAAACTACCACAACGTTACGTGAACATACTGACAGACATACTGAGTATGAGTATGTCAGGTTTAATTTTCCAGTTCAGTCTAATGTTCACATTTTTCTGGCACAGAAAAATCGTCCTGTTGCATGCTGGAACACAGCTTCTCACCTATTTTTCTCAAAATGCAAAATGCATAGTTTTAATACTGGCTTTCATACACAGCAGTCAGATTTATTTAAAGAAATTTAATTGTTCCTTTAATACTTTAATACTGCATTTTCTTCCCTTACAGACAGCAGGACTTAAAAAATCCTTTATTATTCCGTTTTTTTTTGTTTAGGTGTGTCGTAGAACTTGTAGAAAATGGTAAGTAAGTACATCCATGTAATGTTCAAGATTATGTGTATTTCTCTCTTTCGATAATTCTCAGTGTTCTCTTAGGGTTATAGTTAAAAGAGTAGAACAATACACTTTAAATTTAGGGAGTACATTTCGTTTACCATGGACAGAAAATACAATCATTAACAAAACACTTGTAAAACGAGGGATGTTAGTGAATCATAATGAGTCATGACACATTTCTCCTTAAATGTTTTGTTAGTGATTCATATGAAAGAGTCACATAGAAGTGGATTCACTGCTATTCACTGAGATTCAGATGTCACCAAGTAGGAACTAAGATCAGTAACTGACACCTGATATTTGAGTATGTAATTCAGTCAAATGCCTCATTTATTTAAAATCCATATCAGGATCAATAACTCCATATTAGTATCAGTATCATATACGCAGTTTTTTTATGTCTGTTCTCGTTTTTATTCCTTGACAATTTTAAACCCTGAATGGCTAAAAACTTCCTGTGGCTCGAAAAAAATAATAATAATAAAATACAAATCTTAGGTCATCCTGATTGCATCCACAGGCACTCCTCCTCACTGACTCTTATGATTTTATAACATTATGTTCAGGGACAGATAAGAGCTCCGGAACTGCAGTTTTTCTCATTAATAACACCGCTAAGACAATTTTATTTCGTCATACGAACAGTGCCAGATTTTAATGCTCTCTTTCCGGTCTGAAACACGTCATGTCTTGACTATTATAACGAGGGCTAAAAAGTCTAAAAGGTGGAACACATCACCCAGAAATACTACACCACTCTGAGTCCATGTCCTGTAAAAAAATATATTGTCTCTATGTCTCTCTCTCTTTCCCAATCTGACATCGCTAGGCAATGGCTGGCTGCAGTAACGTACGACTTTACACCAATGGTCATTGCTGAGAGGAATATTATATTGTTGCTACACACACACACACACACACACATTTACACACCACCAATCAGCCTACAACTCATGTCTTTGTACCCAGAGGAACAATAAGGTACCAACCAATCATGAGGAGAACATGAAAACTTTATCCATGCAGACCAGATGTAAGAGCAGTGCAGACTCTTTGACCTCCCAACCCTGGACGTTCAGTACAAGGCCACCTTGTCTTCATAATGTGGCTTTTATAGCCTTGTGGTGCACAATCACTGATATTTTTTCCATGCTTTAGCAACGTCTTTCATGAATTTGATATGTTGCAATATCTTCCCTTTCTCAAAACCCTATTTCTGAAAGCTTGCTTTTTCATTAAACTACTGACTCGATCTTATAGTAGCCTTTTTTCCTTTTAGTTTAGTTTAAGCACAAAACACTTTGCCTTTGGAGCAGCTCCAAATGCTGTTTTTTTTTTTCCAGAATGTTAAAGAACCTGCACTCCTTCTCCTACATTGTTTTACTCCAATCTGTTTCTGCAGATGTTGCAAAAGAGTTTCTAGGTCATTTCTATCTGAAAATGAGTCTTTTTACTTTCTGTGATGGCACAAACATTTCTCCAGGTTCTCCCGTTTTCTTGCTCCTCAATAAAACATGCAAGTACTAGACTAGACTAAACTCGCTATTCTTAATTTCCCCTAAATGAGGACAAGTGTGTCTAGGTGTGTGTATGTTTCCACATGATGGCATCCAATCCATGCCATCACTTCCAGTGTTTGTGGAATAATGTACCAGGAGGAAACAATCCTACACATTTTTGGATCTCGTGAAAGTTATAGCATGATTTATAAGAACAATTCAAAATAGTAGCTTATCTCTTCATTTTCATGAATTTATAACTTCTCCATTAGGTGTTCCAGTTATAGCAGTACACTAATCAGCCGCTTCCCCATTAGGACAGACCATTTATGAAAGAGAAAGATTATGCAAACAAGTGCCAAGTGAGATGCAGAGCCTCAAGGAGAGCCAAAAAAAAAGAAAGAGAAAGAGAGATAGAAATCAATATTGTAGTGCAACAATCTATTGCAGGAGCATTACATTTATATTATGTGTGTTTTCTAAAATCTCTGAGTGCATCAGCCTAACTATAATAAAATCAAAAATATCACAACACGTACAGATGCAGTAGTCAGACACCGGGAAACTTGCTAATACCATTTATCCTTCTGTTTTATGTGACATCACATTGTATAATCAATGCCACTTTAAGGACTAAACTGCTTCAATGTTATTAAGCCTGTGCTTCATTAAGGAGATTTCTTTTCATTTACCCTGATAATTGACTGCCGTAATACACTTCACTACATTCAGTTAAGTGAAACTGTTTCATAAGAGCCAGAGTGCAGTTATACCGAATAACCGTATAATAACAGTTACACCTGAATGAAGGCTGTCATTCAGCTTTGGGTAATCACAGCTGTGCTGATGTGCAGTTACAAAAGAACAGCCAAAATAAATATATTGCATTATATTACATTAGAGACACAATTAGGGCTGGACCAGAATATTCAAATATTCGTTTGGAGGGATGGCATTTGATTTTTCATTTTGAGATTCGAATATTCAGAAAAATAAATATGAACTAATTTAAGCCGTGACATCGATCCCTGCGAAACGGTTCTCATTTGCGCTTAAATGACTAGCCCTTGCGGCAAACTTGTGTCATGCACACTCGGTCCGCGACCGGCACTAGGACCCGGAAATAATACGGACCAGAAAGCATAAAAGGAGACAAGATGGCGCGGCACATCGCTCAGTCATTGAGTTTGCCTATGTTGCTTCGGACGCTTTAGCCAAGTGTGTGTTAATAGGACGCAGGTTAAATTGTGTTTATCCCTTGCTCCCCATTCAAGAGAGTCCTTAAAACAATCGCGTGGTTATCCTGCCTACTCGTGTTACTCCGCGTTTGGGTTTGCCATCCACGCTACAAAGGGCTAACCGCTAAAGCTACTTCTTCTGGTCTACTCAGGTTAGTTCATAACAACAGCAGTTGGATGAACGGTTCTCGATATAAAAATGCAACAGACAGACACACAGAGAGATTCCTGCCTTTATTAGAGATAAGAATATATTCAGCCCCTCCCACCGGAGCTTCGAGTATTCAATGTTGATCACTACCGAATACTCGAAGCTCAAAAAATGGTATCCGGACCAGCCCTAGACACAATGTCCTGTTTGTACTACAGCATGTCAGCATGCTGGCTAGCAAATTCACATTGAGTTTCCTGTTAACGGACCATGTTAAGGAAAGGCGTACTGTAGCTGAGTATAGTGTAGTAACAGTTTCGACTTTAAAAGAAGAGTCGTACACGGTGAATACAGAGTAATGAAGTGGTACACACCAGTGATGGGAAGTTTAAATCATTTTTAAACTCGGTTCTTTGAATCTCGTTCATCAAAATGAGTCATTTATTTCATTTCGTTCTTTTAATTAGAAATAAAATGAAATATTACATTTTCAATAAACAGACCCCTACCTCGTCTTCATACAGACTTTGGCTCTAGTTCCAGTAATGAAAATATTACAATGCAGCTAAGGACATATTATAATAAACAGAATTAGTAGCTCACCTCTTATATCATCTGGTCCGAATCGTTTTTTGTTTGGAATCTATTGCGCTGCATCGCGTCTATGGGAGTCACGTGAAAAAAAGTGAACGACTCGGATTAAAAGACTCAAAGGTAACTACTTATTCCGGTTTCCTGTATATAACATATGGAGGTTTTGAGATGCTTTGCGCAGTACAAAATGAACGAATCACTCTGAGACTACTCGTTCTTCTGAGTCACGTTAAAGACTCGTTTAAAAAGAACAAATTGTTCATGAACGACCCATCACTAATTCACACAGTGTCAATGCAGCAGTACTAAATATAGGCACACACGGAATCCCACTCAACCAGAACTCCATTGCTATCATTAGCAAAAGTCACCCTTTAATGGATGGTCCTGGGTCACAGAGGTTCCCTTTCCGATCACTTTATCCAACAGAGAGCGCAGGAGCAGGCGTTTGTGATAGGAGGGGACACTATGTAAATTGTAGGAGTGGACAACTGTCTTGATTTATTTGTCCACAGACACTGGTTGTTGTGTTCAAGGGCACAAGGGCACTGTTTATAAAAGTGATGGATGATGGCTGTTCGCTCTTTTGTGATCTCTCTCTCTCTCCCTCTCTTTTTCTTTCTCTCTCTCTCTCCATGTCATACACACGCATGCCTTCTCTCTATCTCTCTCTCTCCTCTTTCCGTTCTTTTATCGTTAACTCGTGTAGCAAGGCCGACCACCTCACTAGAAATTGTCAACATAACTTTTCCTCAAGGAAAAAAAGGATGGCCATTAAAAAAAAATAATAATAATTTGTCTCAGAGATGGTAATTCACCAGGCTCTGAATATTCCCCATTATGGTCATTGTTTAGCCGTGGCTGACTGCTGATCGGAACAGATGAAGGCTTTTAATAAGAACTGAATGTACACGAACTTGAGAGTCCAAAAAGAGCGAGAGACACTTTGAGATATTATACAGACATGTAGATGTAATAAAGTGGCTGAATAGGTCACTTCAAGAATGACAAACATTTCAAAACATCGAGGAGGAAGAGTGCAACAGTTTAAAACTAAACTTTATGCAATCATCCAGGAGATACACAGCTGTGCGAAGACATGAAACGAATCCACAGAAATGATGTTCAACACCTGTTACTGTAGAAAACAGGTCGGAAATACCTGGATGATTAGAGTTTAAATTCAAAAAGCAATTAAAATGATAATCAAGGTAGCTGAAATGATTTATAGCTAAGAAATAAAACAAGACAAGGCACGTGGTTATAGAAAAACAATCAACAACCGAGTGGTGTTATGTGGCCGAGTGCAAGTACGGTATTTTATTCCGTTTACACCACAGAAAGTTGGGGATAAAAGGTATATAAAAGCAGAGACACATACCTAAAACTCTAATCACACACCTCTTACAAAACATTTTACCATATCAAGGTGCACACATTATAAATGTGTCCTCATCCAACATACTGTACAAGTCCTTATATACTGTAAGTTGTTCATAATAGAAAAGTGTACAAATTAGAATAAGTGCTTTAACAATTAGCTCATAGCTTTCTACAGTATGTCTGAGACGCTGTTATAGAACATGAATCAACACGAAAAAGACTAAATCAACATTTTTTTGTTGTACAGATGCTACACTGTGAATTTCATAAAATTATTAGTGCTACATTACACTACATATGATTGAGAATAACACTGATTGCAGAACTAACAATCTCTGCTCCTCAATTAGAGTCACATTCATTCACCAAAAGTTCAGATTTTCAAGCTCTTAAATCATGAATTCACATTTAAACAGCATGAATATCTCTAGCAATAAAAAAAATAAAAAAATCATTGTCACTGTGTGTGTTTAAACTGAGTGTCTCTTCGACAGAAGTGTATTCAGGATAGTTATCATGAGTAATCTGTGCCTCTTAAAGTTACCTTTCCTAGACTGTGCACAACTCGCTGTTGATTATGCATCAATAAACTGTGTAATTGCCCGATAAATGTCAGAGCAGCAAATAAAGAAGCACCTAGTGTATACACACTAAAACAAGAATGACTTTTATTGTAAGGTTATGGATATAATTATTAAACCCTTACCTTATTTAACCCTGCAACCACATTTAATCTGGTGCCACTGCTACACACACACACACACACACACACACACACACACAAATGATGCCACTGCTACACACACACAAATGATGCCACTGCTGTATATTTGATATTATATAAAACATCCAAAAAGTTTCTACCTAATTCCCGACACACATCATACAAGCGCAAGAGTGTCTAAGAAACTCTAAGACCTGCAAAAGTTCCCGAATCCATAAACGTCAAAAGTGTGACACTGTGTGCCAGCGGGACTGGACTGGATTTCCAAATACAGACAGGAAAAAGATAGTTCAGTATCTATTACAATTCATAAATTAAATCTGAAATGATCTTTCAAATACTGACACACAAGATAGACACAGTGGCTGCTGTAACAATATCTCTTTCTAGTTATGTCCTGCTGTTCCTTAAGGCCTCTATTTTTGGGTAAGGGGCAGGTTGTGAGTAATGTTCACAATTTTGAGGCCCATCACACAGTGTAATGCGATTGAGCCCAAGGAAATGGACAACTAATGTGTTTTAGAGCTGAGCTGCTAGAACAGCAATGGCAAAAACTCTCCGAAGCAGTAAAATCAAGTCATTGTTTCCTGGAGCACTTTGCACTGGAAACCTTTCTCAAAAAGCAAAAGGTTAGAAGAAGAACTAACTGTGCAAGAACTATAACTACTGAGCATTTTCTTGGCTAACTTTTAAAGTAGACCAGTATCAGTTATTTATTTGCAGTAGAAACATACATTTCGTGCTGCAGCACCAATCAGCACAACCATGTTCTTCAAGAACTTCAGCACACGCCACAGGCCACATCATTTAAATAAACCTCTACTCACCTCCTGAGCGACGATGCTGGATATGCGCACTGCCCTTTTAACGCGACCGTTCCTGCTGCTCTGCGCCCCCTCCTGGCAGATGCTGTCTCGGCCATTGAGCGACATCTCGCTCATCATCTGATCGCTTCCACCTGAACAGCGAGCATCCCGCTGTTCATCGGGTCCCCGCCCGTAGCCCCCACAAGCCAGCACGCCAATAACCCTGACCTCTTCACTTCTGACCTGCGACCGAACTTGGGCCCCGTTTTGAAAGTTCTGAGCCAGATTTCGAAGCTCAGCAGCTGGATTGTGCCTGTGCTTCCCTTGCTGCCGTTGCTATTACAGTAAGAACCACGGCGAGCTGGCTTTCCCTCTCAGCCTCCTTGACTGTGTGAGAACCCAGAGGCTCCTCCACACTCTCTGTCTTGCTGCCCTCCCCTTTGCTGTTCACACTCCTCCCTCTGTCAGTCTCTTCAGAAAAGAGTCAACCAGAGAGCTTTAAACTCATCTGACACTTTGCCTCCGTCTACCAGCAGGTCTTCACACTGATTCTTTCCGCCCTGCCTTTGCCAATCCGCTCTTTCCCTCCCTCTCTCCTACCATCTTTCCTGCTGTCTCTTCCACTGCTCCCCTCCCCTTAGAGGATGCTCTCCACTTGATCAGCTCTAATTGCTACTGGCTGTATGATCCCTCTCTCCATCCCTCTGGCCTAACGCCCCTTCTCTTTCACCAGCTGTGGGACTTGATTAATTCTCTCTAGCTCTCCATTAACAAGGACGTACGCAAATATAACCCATCTCTCTCTCTTTCTCTCTCTCTCTCTTTCTCACTTTCTATGTCTAACATGTAGCTTACCAAACTACAAACACCCCACTTATCCTGAGTGTACTACTTGATAAATTTCTGGTTTACATAAGCACGATAGATCACTTTAAAACTTTGTGACATTCATAGAACGTATGCATGTATTTATGTGTGCATTTGCAGAATATATTGGTGGCGGCACGGTGGCATAGTGGTTAGCGGCTCCAGGGTCCAGGGTTCGAGACGGTTTTACCCCAGAGACAGGCAGATTAATCTAACTGGCATGTCCAAATTGTAGCAGTCTACTGTGTATGTGCTTGTGCCCTGCAATGCATTGGCACCCCATGCAGAGTGTATCTTGTCTTGTGCCCTGGGATAGGCTCCAGGTGTCCCGGATGAGCGGTATATAAGATAAATGAATGAATGAATAAATATGTGAGGTGATAAAATGTTGGTGTTTCTCTGCAATCCGACAGGTGATGTGCTCTAAACTATTCGATAGAATACGAGTGAGCGATTAACCGCATGTATGGGCACCTGGATGGGATTGAAGGTATGTGGGACTGGGATCCAGTGAAATTTATATATAAAATAAAAAGTTACACAAGCGGGATTTTTTTTTTATTCTATGCATGCAGATGCAGGTGATTAAAATGCAACTTGTGGGTATAAACAAGAGGTCATATACAGTATGAAACATGCAGATGTAATGTAAAAGATGTTACAGTGTTCATTCATTCTTTATTAGTTATTGCGTCGGCAAGATGTGGTGGTTTAAAAATTGTAGTATATTATTTGAACAAGATTATAAAACACCCCATGCAAAAGCACTTCAGGGTTACATCGGAAATGTACAAAAAGGCATTTACAGATCCAGCTCAATAACCCCTACAACTAGTTAAAAAGGTCTCATCACTGCAGAGACAGTTCAGGTTAAAGCATTAAGGGGTACGTTACTGTCATTCAGCAATTTATCTCTCTTTGCATGTACACAATATTCTACTAGATAGCTTTCTCAAGTGTGCAGGGAACACTTTTAGTTTTAATTGTATGCATTTGACTACTCACTATTAATTTGTAAGTGATAGGAATGAATTCTTTGTGTGTGTGGAGACGTTACGATATGTTCGACCCACATGCTGAGAACTTAACCCGACACGGGAGTGAACCAAAATGAACGTGAATATCCAGTTGTTGTCATGTTCCAAACAACCCTTGATAGCTCCCAAACAGTTTGACTCACATCTCCATTTAAAGCTTAAACATGGCAGGAGATCAGGCTCTTTGTGTTGATATGGGTTTGGTGCAAAATACACACGTCAGCAAAATACAAACCATGACTTTTTTCCTCAATCAACTTCTATGGAGTAATTATTGCAGTGATTTCAGGGCCATTTTGAATTGGTTAATAATTTTTTTATCAACATGATTTATAACTCATCTTTTTCAAGCTCATCGATGTGACGTGTCTCATTTCCCAATTAGACCGAGTGAGGCAGGAATCAGAGGAGCAAAGTAGTTTGGCATGGGTACCAAGCAGATCCTCATAACTTGAAAATGGTGCATTTTGTGCCGAAGTTGAGCTCATTCCATTGCACTCAGGAGACCTGCCAGAACATTTTGTTATAAATTTCATGGGACTGCCTGTCAAATGGAGGGCGCCACCTAGTAACCACCTTAGAAAAGTATTAGCGAGCCATTACCGTTGGCGAGGAGGAATTGGGCTGCTTTACGAACCGCATAGACGTTTTTGTGTTTTCAACAATACAACAGTAACAATAGGGGCGTCCCTATTATTACTGTTGTATTTTTAAAAACACAACAACTTAAGATACAGATTTTTCTGTTTTATACATCAAGGTAAGTAATGAAAATATAGCATGTGACTCCTGACTTTAGTCTCAGATAAATCTGTATATAATCTAGGCAATACACTTTACTTTGACAAATCGTGATAAGATACCAAGCAAAATATAGCCTATGCCTAAACCACCTTACTTAACCAGAGCATTTTAAAACTACAATAACGGTAGGGTAATTCTTTTTATTTTTGGACTATAAGATAACTAAATATTTTTTTATTTTCTATTTAAAAAGCTGTAAAACGTCTTGCTGCACAGTACTTGAGAACACTTAATATCTGTTAATTCGAAATAAGAATGCAATATATACCTGATTTTATTAGTCAGGTTTTGTAGTGAAAAGAGTTAAACTGTGGAAATACCAAAAAGAATGTTTAAGAAAAAAAAAATAAACATTACCATTTTAGAAAAAAAAAAAACCACAACCTTGCTCGACATGCCCTTGCTTTAGTCTATTATATTAAAACCGTATATTAATAGCCATAACATGACTGATGAAAAAAAAGCTTTGTATTCCTGATTAGAATATAAATAAATAAATAAATACAGCCAAGTGGTTTTCAATGTCATTTCAACCCTATATAAAATTCCCGAGGACCACGGTGCTTCATAAAACTACACAAAGTACACGAGACAACACACAACTAGAATAAAAGGAAAGTGCAAGACTGAACAATAACTATTCTAAGGTGAATAAAGTGCAAGAAGTTATTACAATATAATGATAGCGACTGGGGTAAAATCACATAGAGAACTGCATTCTAAAGCTCCAAATGGGACCTTATGTTTTATTATTTGTAAAGTAAGAATCTCTTCTTTTCATTATTTTAAATATTGCAAAGTGATTTAGTAAGTAAAAAAAAAATCTGCCTATAGTTATGATACACTGCCAGCCAAAAATGTAAGAGTTTTCTGTGTCATTACAACTTTATAAACAGTAAACTGCTCATATTTAAGCTTAAATCTTACTTACTAAGATATAGATGTTGCATGTTCTGATTGCTGCCTCTCAAACAACACACGCAAAACTGGAAGTACAATAGCTCCACTGGTCTCCTGTATCCATAATTCATACAAGATAAATAGAGCACCTGTCAGAGTAGTGCTTGCTTTGTGACACTACCACCTGCCTGGTAATGATAATGAGCCTTTGGGGTGCCTGAGACACCAAACCCTGCTTATATGTTTAAAAAGCCTTAGAATACGCCACCCTATAAATGAGTCCTGTCGGGTTTCTGCTTCACCTCGGTTACCTCACATGTGTGCAATTAAAGCATGTGTTCAGTTTAGATGTGACGCTTTTAAAATGCTATGATAGGTCTCCCTGTAAAATCGGTATGGCTGCCCAAAGCATTTTATAATACTGTTAAAATAAGAGTGCCCCTACACACACACACAGACACACACTCAGCAGCCATTACTGATGAGTTACAGTACTATCAACAGATCCACAGTAAATCATCTCACACTTTGAAACACAACAATGACAAATTTTATGTATATATCCGTAACACGCCTAACACAAATAAACAGTTTTAATGTGCTAAGACAATCTTTCTGCTTATGGGAGAAGGTGTCCAGCTCTGCACTGCACGTCAATACTCTCATTACTGAAATGATGAGGTGAGGGACATCACTGAGTAAAAATGAATGCCCAGCTTTCATAACCCCAATCAATCATCCTTGGAGAACTCATCACAAGCTGTAATTTAGCTTAGGCCAGTAAATTAAGAGCCATAAATTAATCACATCGAGGGAAGGAAAAAAAAAAATGTAAAGAGCAGAATTAGAGCAAGACCTGAGAAGTTACTGAGATGATGATGGACAAAGTGAACAAAAACAAAAATTGCTTTCATGATTTTGCTTACTTCCAGAAGTAATTTTTTCCACTCGGGGCTGGCTAGAGAATAATATATTTACTGTGTTTCTTATCAGTTCAGCATAACGTGACTGAGCATCACTCCTCTTTATTTACTCTGTCTGTTCAGTGAGTCTGGCTCATCAATCACAGCGGTTCCTGCAATGTTTGAGGGCTATCGACTAGGCCGGAGGACACTTTTGCTCTGACCTCATTACTACGTTGGTGGAAGCTGGGATTACAGGACTCTGTGTAGTGACTGAGGAGATGCCGGAGTGGTTCATTAAACGTAAAGATGAGAGGTGCAGATTTAAAAGGTTGATTAGAGCAAAGTTAATGAATTTTCTTGAAAGACTTCGCATACAGTTTGATTCGAAATACGAAAACAAAAAGCACAGAGAAATGTCTTCTTTATTAATTAATTAATTTATTTATTTATTTATTTAATGTATGTAATCAATCAATCAATCACACAATCAATAGCATCTATCGAACACTAACAGCTGGTTTTTAAAAATCTGCTTTAAAAAAGTAACATAAAACGATGTAGCACAAATGAAACACCTTAGCGTTCCTTAAAGGAAACAGACTTTGCAAAAATTTATGGACTATTATATAACGATGCAAATACAGTACATTACACACATAACCAAAAGTTGTTCCATCCAGGAATTAAGGAATATGTACAGTAGTAAGCAAACATTAAAAAAGCATTATATTAAAATAAAAATGCCCGATCTCTGCTAAGATATCAAACTGCCTTTAGGCACTAGTACCAGAGTCATATATTTGAAAGCCGGGTGGTCTCTGTACAACTGCAGGATGCATCCTGTTATGTTTGCCTAATGCCTTTAGATCAAAGGAGGGTGAACACGCACCGATTCTGTTTAATCAAATATTGAGTGCATGGAATTAATGACCTACATATTTACATAACTGATGATGTTCTGATTTTACATGCAAAAAAATAAAATAAATAAAATCCCTAGTTCAGTGAGGTGAGATTATTTCCCTAACTAAATAACAGAAATGGATTCAGAAGATTGTTACATGATTAGGGATCTCTGTGTCTTGCCTTATACAGTAAAATATGGTGAAAAAAAAAACATACCCACACACAGGCACACAAATAGCCCACAATGTTTACCAAACCATTATTTTTATCTAATTTTCACATGACTGTGCTAGATTCCATGCTGAACTGGTTTGTATCATTAGAGTTTCTAGCACAACTTGCTTTTAAAATAAGCTTATTAAACGTTTAGCCATTTGTCCCAAGAATTGTGTGCAGCATACTACTACAGTACACGGTTGCTTTTTTTTTTATTTTTTTTTTTTTTCCAAAAAACGTTAAAAAAACAAGCAAAACAGTAATTGCAAAGATTATACAGAGATACAAATAAAGGTAATAAAGTATATGTCTCAGGAAAAAAGATGCAAGGCAAGTATTTGTCTCTCAAAAGAACAGTGTGTGATGAGATGAGAGCAGATCCCTGTGACAGCATACAATTTGTACCTTGCACACTTAAGTTTTTTTTTTTTTCTTACCAGAAGAAACTCATTACTGATGAGAATTAAAGGCATGAGATGAGTCATGCTGCTTTTTTAATCAAACACGCTTTTCAAAATCGGCAGGTTTCTTTTAATCCCAGCTAAAAATGAAAGATGTAAATGTGCCTGCAAACTAAATCGCTCCTGGGTCAAGATGATCCTGACTGGTGATTAAGCAAAACCAGCTACTTCATTAAACTAAATAGTAAATGATTGGATTACAACACCTTTTGTCTAATCTGTCATTGTCTGAAGTATATCAAAGATCCCCTTTGTTATAGAAATGCAGTTCTGGGCTTCCAGCCAAGGTAGGGATTTCATTCTGTCTTCTAAGACAATTATATTTCCGAAGAATATTCTATGACCCTCACTGAGTTTATGGATTCTTTTGGTATAAGATCTTACCTACATCCTAGGATTGTTCCCTACTGACTACTAAGCCATTCACAAAGGTAATTTTGCAGGTTCTGTGCAAATCAGCTTAAATTGGAAAGGAAGGAAAACTGATGAGTGGGCAGTTTTGATGACATCAGTCTTTATAAACGGCACATAATACCAGCTGACCTTCAATGAAAAGGTGAATGTGTCAATCACAATGATTTAGTTCTTTTAATGTTCATTTAAAAGTTGCAGAGAAACGTGCGACACTGTGAATGTTAATGATGCACTTGAGGCAAGCGTGATGGCCATATTTCAAGTTTAGTAGCTGAAGCATTTACACTTGCCTGCATGCTTTTACATTAAGTGTAAAAATTTAATGCTTATTTAATTCCAAGTCTCCAGTGCACCATTCTACACTGGGTATTCGAGTCAAAATAGGACTTGTGATGAAAATTCTCATGAATGATGAAATCTTTCGTGAAGTCGTAAAACTTCAGAAACAGTACGGTGATGAGACACTTTACCGAAGAAAAACATTTGAATGGTGGAAACATTTTAAAGAGGGTCAGTTCAGTGAGGCATTATATTAATGTCTTTACTGTATGTAGTTCAGTTAGTTTATGCCTGTTGCATGGATTTGCCACTATTTCTGTGCAAATGCTGTCTGGTTTCCTGTACTTTTGCCCTGCTTGTGTTATTTGCTGATTGGTGGACCTAAGTAAGTCATAAATAATGTCAGCAAAGGACAAAAATAAACTAGCATGAATTAAGTGGTCCTTGCTTAATTCAATAATAAATCAATAAATTACAGAAAACTGGTAAAAATTCTCGCCCCGGATCCCATTTTCCAACTCAACACTAAAGCTGAAGCCTTCTTTTCTTATTGGCAGTTGATAAATGAGCTCAAGTATACATTACCACCACCTACAGAACTGAAGAAGTAAAACTTAAGTCATCCACCACTGACCAGTTCTCTGACAAAAAAAGGGCTGCATAAAGCGAAAGACAAAAAGAAGACATTTTAAATCAATGGAACTGGGTTATAGAAAAAAAAAGTGTTAAACCACAACTTGGTTAGAAGTTGTGAAAGTAGCATAAAAAAAATGAGAGACTAGGATCAGGCATCACCTAAACACATGTAAAGTGAAGTCGCATTGTAAAAATTCAACTGTGGAATTCACAACTATGTTTAACAGTACAAGTGGGAGCAGTGACTGTCACACAATGTGACCTGAGCACACAAGATTGATAACTGCTCTGTGTCCTTAAACCACTTGTTAGCGAGACTAATCAGAAACTAGGCTTCAGTTTGCTACAGAGCATAAAGTTTCGTCTTTGGAGCGAAAAAGGTCATGTAGTCTGATGAGTCCAGATTGACCCTATTCCAGAGTGATGGGTGCATCAGGGTAAGAAGAGAAGCGAATAAAGTGATGTAACCTTCATGCATATTTGCTCAGGTCTAGGCTCATTATGTGACATCAAAAAGTCAAGTGACCAGAACTTGTGCAGCAAAGGCCACAAAAACACATATGAACATGTCGCCCTAGCATTTTTAATGGGAAACAGTAATGCAATCTACGGCTACATTCACATTACAAGCCACATTGTTTAATTATAATTTTTTGGTCAGATCAGCCTTGCATGTTATGATCATTCGATTCACATTCATAATATATTGTGGCGTGGGCGGGTCGGTGGCTGACGACCAGCATGCCTTGCGGGGATGTCGGTGTGTTCACCATGATGGGGAAAGGTGTTTGGGTTAGTGGCTTCGGCCCTGTTGTGTGTGTGTTGGGTGTGTGACGTGTGAAATGTGCTCGGACCCAAACCAGACGTAGAACCCTCGACGCAGAACGTTCCCCCCGTGCAGTCCTCCAGGCCCTCCGGTGGTAATCAGCCGTCCGGGCCAGCGTGCAGCCGTGTTACTGCATCACCCAGAGCGTCACCCGCAGTCGCTCCGCCGGTCTCACAGCTGAACTGTAAACCGCTCATCGCCAGGCAGAAGGGACCCACCCAGCGCTCGTGGGCACCGCTGCAAGACTTTCGGGTGGGGGCACCTATGGGGCGAATGGGCGTGGACACTCACAGCCAGGGCCGAGATTTTGCTGCTGGCGAGCAGGTGTGGGTGTGTTCCTCCGGAAGGAGGAAAAGGGGGCTCTCGGCCGGGCGTGTGTCTCACTGGGTGGGCCCCTGTACGGTAATAGCTCGGCTCTCCGATGTCATCTACCGGGTGCGGTTGGCAGGGCGGACACGAGTTTTGCTCCACCGGGACCGTCTTGCGTCTCACCAGCCGCACGCCGGGGAAACAGCGAACTCTGTGGAGGCCGGACCGCCTCAGGACTATGTTCGCGTTCACCCCTCACCTGCCAAAGGACGCTGGCGTTCCCACCGCCAGCGCCGACCACCTCCACGCCTCCGAAACAAAGTTTGTCATGGTGACCAGGGACGGTCACAGCTCGGGTGGGGGCAGTGTGGCGTGGGCGGGGCGGCGGCTGACGACCAGCATGCCTTGCGGGGATGTCGGTGTGTTCACCATGATGGGGAAAGGTGTTTGGGTTAGTGGCTTCGGCCCTGTTGTGTGTGTGTTGGGTGTGTGATGTGTGAAATGTGCTCCAGTTCAGGCTGACGCTGAATTGGATGTAGGCTCCTGAGTGAAGGTGCTGCTCATGCCATACCTGCTGTGTGCCTAATAAAGTACTCCCAGCCATTGCATTGGGCAGCAAATAAGCTCACTTGTCTCTCCAGCATTCTTTCCGGCGATAAAAACGCTATAAAAAGGTGATACTGAACAATAGTGATCAAATCAGACATAGAGGGACAAATTTTCCTGATGGTGCTCCTCTTCCACACAGAATCATACATTAACACATCACCCCCACCCTTACCACTAATACCAACAAGGCCAATTTCAAATAAGTGCTTGGCCATCAGCCTTCTAGTGACACAAAGATAAAGTCTCTAATACCCATTTACAAATTCAGTGTTATAGCCACATTCAGTCCTGACTCTGTTTTGCATACATACACCGCTCAGCCATAACATTACTATGCAAAACGTTAAGCCCAATATTGTCTAGGTTGGCTCTGACCCCACATGACCTCCGAGGGTGTGCTATGGTGCCTGGCAGAGGATCCTTTGGGTGCTGTGGGTTGTGGGTTGTGGCCTTGATGGATGTCTCTTTGGTGCATCCCATGGGTGCTCAATCAGATTGGGATCTGGGGGCTTTAAAGCTCTGGTCTCATTAACCAGACTTAGTCTCTTTGCTTGCTGGATCCCATGCATATTAAGCTGTGGTGCTCTGGGTGTTCTGTTGCTCTTCTATTGTGTCCAGCATTTGCTTTTTTCTGCAATTACTTTTTTCAGCATTTACTTTTTTCAGCATTTACTTTTTTCTGTGCTGCATTGGCTTTTCAGTGGGATCAGACTAGACAGGTCAGAGGCATGAATAAGCCTTAGGTGCTCATGGTCCTATCACCAGTTTACTAGTATATAATTAATAATCAATATTATTCTGTTAATAAATTATGGCTGATCAGTGTATAAGAGAGTGTACATGACATTTATTAAAGATCAGCATGATTAGGTGCTAACTGCATCTTACAGGAAGACATTGCAGAGGTAACCTCACATACTGTAACCCCACTGTTGGTGCAAGAGATAACCCCCAATTTCATTTCCACTATCAGTGTGCATTTAAATAGTACTGAGTGATTGCTTTTATACACATTATGTGTATTGCTATAGAGTGACTACCATAATTCATATGTGTAAATAAATATTTAAGAATTAAGTCTCATTGGGTTGGGACATTGGACGTTTCCTAATTAGACTTTAGAAAACCCCCAGGGCCATTATTTCTGGGGTAAATGGCATATTTCTATTTTCTGAGTTTAATATAAGTTAATAATGTTAATAATATTTTATTAATAATAAAAAAAATCTTTTATTTTATGGCACCTCACAGCAGGTTTTATTATACTGCAGATTAAAGTGATATCATATCATCCAATTATTTTGAACCGGGCTAATTTTTATTACAGAGGTGACATTAGGTTGAAGACTAGTATGAGATCATTACATTCACCCACTGGCCACATTATTTGGAATGTAAAAGTAATTTAAAGTAACCTAATCTAATTTTTAGCAAGGAGAAGGCAGGTGACGTCACTGTTTACGTCAAGGAGAACTGCAAACACGCAATCCATTATTGTGGGTATTGGTGTTCTGACAGGTTTTTTCTTTGTGCATAATCTAATCAAAATGACTAAAAAAGGAAGATGAGACTGTTTTGGTTGCGGAGGAGGTAGTAAAATGAAAGGAAATAATTAATGGAAAATTCTTCCACCATACTCTAACCTCTAAAGATAAAAGTGAGGGACAGCAATTTGTAAAACCCTCAAAACCAAAAAACTCAAAAACTTTTTTTTTTTTTTTTTTTTTTTACAAAGATTTTGCTTCTTGAACACTGCTTGGTGTAACTTATAGATTTACTTACAGAATCAGTTACAGAAGTCTACACCCAATTCAACCAAAGATTCCTGATGTGAACCTCTACTGGTGTAGTCCATTCTGTAGCACTGTACTGCTCAGCATCTGTAAACATGCTAAAAACTGTTGTATCATTGAAGATCATCAGTTTCAGAAATGTCTTCCTGTCTGACACCAACAACCATGCTACAGTCAAAGTAAAAGAAATTACAATTTTTCTTTTCTGATGTTTCCACAGAGTGCATTTCAATACTGCCAGGGTGGCACTGTGGCCTCGTGGAATCAAGGGTGGAGTCCAGGGTTTGATTCCCACCTTGGGTCTGTGTGCATGGAATTTGCATGTTCTCCCAGTGTTTGGTGGGTGTCCTCCGGATTCTTGGGTTTCCTTCCACAGTCCAAAGACATGCAAATAAGGCAAATACTGTAGGTGTTTCCAAATTCCCCACTGTGTACACCGTACAGGATAAGCAAGAAATGCCACATGATTAGCTAAGTGGATGACTGCTTTGGAAGAGGCTTTCTTTACAAAGTGGCCATCAGTGTTTAACATTAATACATACAGTACAGGTACATACCTGTATGTACAGTACATATGGACTGCCAGCATCAATTAAAACAAATGCACTTTAACACATTGTGTTGAACATTAATAAATAAAACATTTGTTTTCCAAGTCAGTTATAAGCCTTAAGAGTTTGCTACCAAATCAGCACTTTAGAGCAACACTGTGCAGCTGCTGCTTTCATTTTGTCTGGGCTGTATGCAGATAACGGATGGCTCTGCTGTTTCCCACAGACGCTCAGTGTGCTGCCCCACTTATAGCCATGAGTGCTGAGGTAGGCAGCTCTGTGCCAACTCCTCATAATAACAAAGATTGTGCACATGCATCTCTACAAAATTATACCCATACACAGTCATGTAGCGATTTTTTAACAGATATTCTTATTTCTGTGTTCAAAAGATTTTCCTTTGTTTTAGCTGAAGCTTGCTTTAAATAATGTCAAAATACAGTGGCACTTATTCCATAATGCATCTAAGATGTAGAAAAAAGTTCCATCTGCCTTTCCTAAGAAAATATTCTTCTACTCAATGAGCGTTGGAGTCCAGTTTTTTATTCTAAAATCTGATTTTTGACTGTGTTATGTTTCTGTGTGTATCCTCCCTGTTTCCGTCTGATTTCTGTCTTCCAAAAAACATTCCCGGGAGAGGGGTTGGCTAACCTTAATTGCAGCTTGGCATAGATATCTATTATGTCCATGGTGCCCAGCAGTGGACTGGCATGCCATTGAAGGTGTATTCCTGCTTTGTGCCCAGTATTCCTGGAACAGACTCCAGGTCCACCACAATCCTGACCAGCTCCTTTTAAAAGTGTATAAATGACCTTTAATCTGCTTATTTCCTCATTACGATCAAAACGCAAAAACTATTACACAACAATAGGCTTGTTTTAGTGAAATGTGAAAATGGAAGTCTTGCTATCATCGCTGAAAATCATTTTTCATCACTCAGGGAGCTTATCTGGCTCAATAAGCGTTTGACTTCGACTCCCTGAATCACTCATGTAGGTGCCAAAAGTGAACCTCGCACAGCAGGCAGCCAGCCATCAAGCCAAAGACTAGTGATGCTGCGGTGGCTCAAGGTGAGAAAAAGGACAGTTTTGTTGTTCATCATGCATGCATGCCAGAGCCAGAACAAGGTGCTGAGATTTTGGATCCTGATAGTCAGTCCTTGGATACAGATTGCTCCCATCTCCTCAGCGTAGTGATGGATAAGATTATAGAGGCTGAACCATCCTTACTTCCTGACAAACTGCCAGAGAGGTCACAAAACTTATCTGAAGAGAAGAACCTCTTCTGTTTAATGTATAGCAATGTCATCGTATATCAACCATGCATAGCAGGCTCTGGATATAAACATTGTGCCTCATCTCACTGCTCACTCTTTTGGAACTTGTGCATGATTAGTTGAGTATTCGCCTACTTGGGGATAGTTTTCCCATACAGACATTAAGCCTAGTCCTAGACTTAAACAGCCTTGGATTTAACTTGTGAGAATGTTGTGTCCCTTTCTCTGTCACGTTTATTTGTTGTTTCACTTGCAGCATCTTTATTTAATATTCATTTCATGATTCTCCTTAAGATACTTTAATTTAATCTCATAAAACTCAATGGCCAGCATTTAATGGATAGTGGGTATTTTTTATGATGACTAGTACTGGCAGACACTGCCACTCTTGCGTCTGAGATTGTGGACAGCAAACTGCCTCGCAACTGTTCAGTTCTGACCATATATCTTTCTCATTAAAAACAAAAACTATCATAAGTTTGGTAATTTAAAATTTATTTCAATTCAATTGTATTTGTATAGCGCTTCTTAATTGAAGTGGGTGTAGTTGAGTGCGTGGGATGGATTGGCACCCTGTCCAGGGTGTTCCACACCTCGTGCCCTAAGCCTCCTGGGATAAGCTTCAGGTCCCAGTGATGAGTGTCTGAGTGAGTGAGTGAGTGTATACAAAAACTGTGATAGTCGGATATCCACCTACTTGTTCTTTATACTGTACATTTCAAATTCTATTCTACTTTTTGTTATTTATTATTATTATTATTATTATTAATTTCTTTATTTCTTTAATATTCCTTTTTTACCTTTTACTGTAGTTTTATTGTTCACTGCCCTTAGGTATACTTAGGTATATATGACAATAAAATCTTAAATCTTGAGTCTTGAAAAGCTTACATAAAATCAATCAAATTCTAAATGCTCACTCACTCACTTACTTATCGTCTATGTCGCTTTATCCTGTATTCAGGAACAACAGATACAATGAGAACATTCATTTAGGGTTTAGGTTAGGGTTATTTTATGTCTGTATTTTCTATTATAATATGTCAGATCACTAATAAATTTTTTGCACAATAAATCACAGATTTGCATTAACAGTTCTAATATAGCATACAAAAAGTGTGTACATTTTGATATTGGGGAATGAAGAATTTATAAGATAAGTTGCAAACATGTAATAGTATAAAATAGGGCAGAATATATTTATTGAAAGTTAATCATAACCGACATTCAGAAAATCTAAATGACATAATCTTGCGCATGTTTATTTTATTTATTTATTTTATTCTGTTAATATTTTTCTCGTTGTGTTCGTTCATGTGTTGTTTCTTTTTTACAGAACATACAGTACTAGAACACGTGTAGTCATGTGACTCCACCATGTCCAGTTTGCGAGATGGAAGCACCATGAAGGAGAACTTAAACATCAAGCCACCTGAGCAGCTTGAGCAGCTTGCATAAAAAAAAATGGTGTGTTGTCTGGACACATTTTGGCTTAATGAAGATGAGAATGAACAAAAGAAGACAAACATAAACACTGTGGAAAAACAGGTTTAGCAGCCAAAGGCCTGTGCCATCACATGGAGCGCGATCATGTTCTATCTATTCAACTAGGAACCCCTGGAGTACCCGGAGGAAAACGACCAAGCAAACTCCATGCACACAGCCCCCGAGGCAGGAATTGAACCTGCACCCTGAAGGTGCAGAGACAAATTACTGATCATTAAGCCACCATGGTATTGTCACAATCATGGTATTGAATATGAATAGTGCCTCGCTTCAAAAAAAAAAAAGAGAGAGAGACTGAGAAGCGCATTGAACCCTTGACCCTGAAGATGCCAGGTCACAGTGATAACCACTACCCTCAGATATTGGAAAATAACACCACTTTACATACAGTACAGGCATGATTTTGAGCTGTGGATGGATAGACAGAAAGAGAGATGGACAGACAACCTGAAAACACTCTAAAAATCAATTTATAGAAGATCTTGATAGGATCTTCCCCTACACCGATAGCTTAGTCTCATTGTTTCTATTATATCTTGCTATTAATAAAACACTACACTGTTTTGAATTTCAAGTGAAAGTGTGAACAACTATTTGCTTTAAAAATTGACAATTCAGCTAAAACTCACTGATCTGTAAAACATCTATTAAAATGACTGATTGTGAGTCAGACTTTAAGTCCTGCAGTAAAAGAGCTGTTTGTTTAGTGTGACAGCCCAAAAGCATTATGGGAAGCAATCCTGCAGCGATGGAGCTCATAACAATCAGTCATATCACAGCTAGCATGGAATGACTCACCATTGTGATTCAGGACCCCTGAGGAGGGATTGTGTGCATGGTTGGGGTAATCTAGTCACACGGATGCATCACATGAGAGTTCATGCAGGCTCTTAATTAATGAGCACTATCACGTTCATCACACAACCCAATTAGGTCTTTTAGCTTAGAACCGCATGTGGTTAGGACAATACAGAGAGGACTGTGCATTGCTGGAATAAATTTTGCACCATGCATGCTGCATTCATTTTTAGATATCTGTTGAAAACATAATGCCATAAAAAACTCCTGGTAAATATGTTTTATCCACATCCACAGCAAACTGGTCTGCATGCTTTTTTTTTTTCTCCAAGGGCAAAGTGTTGCTTTGTAAAGCAGTCTATCTGGCTGTACTGCACCTCTATGTAGGTGTAAATAACCTTTCATGATTTGTTACAAAGACAACACTGAACTCACGCTGTGAACCTTAAAGGGTTCAAAGTGAATGCTCTTTTAAACCAAAGCACTGCATTTTCCAATCCGGTGTATAGGAGAACTCTATTAGAACTTCGTGTTCGTGTTTGAGCCAAAAACTGCACATTTGGTACAGATGCTTAACAAAGGAGTGATCCTCTACTGGTGCTACTTCTCTGGTTGAATATTATAATGATATTATTTCATTTGAGGCATCAAAAATAAAAAGTGGACAGACAAACAGAGCGCTTTTTTATTAAACATATGACACAGTGCAAAATTATGTTAAACAAATGCAGTGTAATAGCACTGCATAGTATGTTATTCTGTACATCCTCCTTGGCAAACCATTTGAACGTAATGGTTAAAGTAAGCAAGAGAGCAAAGTAGCTTGAGTGACAGTCCATGCAAAAGTCAACAAAACATTTTTCCCCCCCTCCAGATTGGTTTGCTGTCACCAAACTTGGAGAAGCCCATAAATAATGTGCAGATTTTACACACGACTGTGTGGCTAACAGGAAACAGCTCCGGTAATAAAAAGACAAGAGCTGTGATTTAAACACTCAGCTAGATAAGGAGTCAACCAAAGGGACAGGCAAATATTAATCACCCTAAAATAAACACACCTGGGTGAACTTCATTCCTCAATAAATCAGTAGAAAGACAGGAAATACGACAGTGGGAATAATGAATAGTTAAGACAGAAAACCACTGACTGGCCCATGCCATAAAATACCCCAGCAAAGCCGTAAATAGAGAAACTGTTCCGAATACACTACACTTAAGCAATAGTACAGGTAAAGGAGTGATATTTAGCAAATAGTGCAACAGTTCTACCAAATGGCATTTATTATCAACACATTATTTATCCAGTTACAATTACAAGGAAAAGTATGTGAACGTTTTTATGGAATTCCATGGTTTTCTGCCTTAACTTGTCAAAAAATGTGATCTGATCTTTATCTAAGTCAAGAGTATTGACAAATATACACACTCATCTCCTATACCGCCTAATCCTGCTTACAGGGTCGCGAGTTGCCTGGAGCCTATCCCAGGAAACCTAGGGCACGAGGCAGGGTACAACCTCGACAGAGTGCCAATCCATCGCAGGGCGCACACATGCATTATACACACCACGGTCAATTTGGGGATGCCAGTTAGCCTAATCTGCATGTCTCCCCTGAGTACCTGGAGGAAACCCACCAAGCATGGGGAAAAATGCAAACTTCATGCACACAGAGGTGGGAATCGAACCTGGCTGGGAACCCGAACCCGGACCCTGGAGGTGCAAGGCGACAGTGCTAACTACTACACCACTCATTTAACACACCACTCAATCAACAATCAAAATAGTAGTGGAAAAAGGTAAGTAAACGCTTGGAATTAATTACTGGTTGACACCCACTTAATCAGGTGCTTTCTGTAGCTGTGGATCAGACCTGCACATGTATGACTCTTTACAGGTAACTCCAGAGCATTTGGGTTAAGGTCTGGACTCTGACTTGGCCACTCCAAAAGGCAAATTTTGTTTTTCTGATGACTTTCTGTTCTGGTGTTTTGGGTTCTGGTGTTTATCCTGTTGCATCACCCAGCTTCTACAGAGGTTAAGCTGACATACAGACATTCTCAAATTTTCCCGAATAATTTTTTGATACTCTTGGAAAATCTTGCCCTCTATGACTGCAAGCTGGCCAGACTCTGATGCAGCAAAGCAGGCCAAATCGTGATGTTTCCTCCACCATCCTTTACTGTGAGGATGATGTTTTCATGATGATATGCAATGGCCTTTTTATATCAAATGTAGTGCCTAACCCTAACCCTTGTTCTCTGCAAATAGTTTAATCTATGTTTAATCAGTGCACAAAACATTTTGCCAATACCGATGTGGAGCGTCAATGTACTTTTTCAGAAACTTTAGGCATGCAGCAATGTTCTTTTAATAGGCAGCGGCTTCCTTCCTGTCATGGACCTCCTACTTTTTCAATGTTTGACATACTGTATACTCATCAACACAGATGTTAGCTAGTTTCAATGATGCCTTCAAATCTTTGGCTGATGCCTTCAAATCTTTGGCTGTTGTTTCCTTACCTCAATGATGGGTTTTCATTGTGCTCTCGCGGTCATTTTGACTGGGCGTCCACTTTTTGGTAAAGGTAAAGTAGTCACTGTCCCAAAGTGTCTCCGTTTGCCTAACTATAGATTAGTAAATTTCTAGAGTCTTTGTAAATCAATAATTCTTAACCATAGATCCTCTGAAAGCTCTTTTTGGCGAGGCATGGCTCACATAAGCATATTTTTCTTGTGCGGCGCAAACTCAAAAGGTTTAGTACTTTAGGTATGCTAACACTTGACGTCAATTAGCATTTCTGAGGTCATTAACTTAAGGATTCACATGTGTTTCCACTAGCATTCTGTTTTTTTTTTCTGGTTGTTCTCCAAGAAGACATGAAATATCAGAATTGTTTTGTGTTATTATTTTAGATACATTATATTTATCAATACTCTGGACTTAGATAAAGATCAGATCACATTTCCTGACAAATTAATGCAGAAGGTTCACATACTTTCTCTTGCCATTATATAGAAGACCTATACTTCCGTGACAGGTGGAACTAATGTTGAGCTGGTGACCAATTAGTTAGTGTAATTAACAGGAGTTAAACAAGTTTCCTAACAGTTCTGTGTGGCCAAAAGTTGCAGAGAATAAACCTTGGAGGTGGTGGACAGTTCTGAAACTAAGGATAGTAACTTTATATCTCTACCTATTTCGCTTTAGCATATCATAAAACTCTTAGCCTTTGTGGTTTAATCACAAATAGCATTTAATGGAAACTAGTGAGCCAGGGTGTACAACCCCCTAGCTCAAAAATACTTTAATTAGGATTTACAGGGATTTGGTATTCCTTGGGGTAACTGGGATTATCCTTGAGCTAGTTACCTTTGTAGCTCAGGTTAGTCTTTTAAAACAGTAAGGACGGTTTGTAAGGGTGGTACAGAGGCAGCCTAGAGGCAATTCCAAAGGAGACAAGTGTTATTTAATAGGACACACCATTGTCTGATGTGTTTTCTTGCTCAAAGTGCAACTATAACTGGTTTTGAATGTGGGTTTTGGCAGGCAGCTGCCTTTCCCTCTTTCCAGTAGCCGGCCTATTTTCACCCATGCTGGTGATGCCTAATGATTGTTAGATCACCTGTGATGCAGAGTGACATATATAATTAAACGTCCCAGTAATTGTATGCCCTATGTAAGAGCCATATTTAAATTTTGGGATTCGGTTGTTGTGTTTATTTAAAGTTTATTAGTTAAGCATTCATTTATGATAATCGTAAGTTGTTCTGTGACGTCATTCCATAATTGCGTAGTTGCATGACTATTACGCACAGTAGAAGTTGTTTTAATACGGAAGTTGTGGAGAACACAAGCTTTTGACCATTATAAAAAAAAAACGTAATAAGATACAGCAAATAAGTTGTTGTAACCATAGTGGATTTGTGCAAGAAAACTGTAAGAAGTGTTAAACGTCATGGACGTTGAGTTGTGAGTAAACCAGTTCAATAAGAAAGATACGCGTCAGAACTTGTGGAATAACATGCCTGTACACACATGCAGATTGTATTTCATCATTACATTTTTGAAAAAATAAATGTGTTTGTACAATATTATAGGTAAGCCAGAGATCTTGGTGGTTTCGGTGGATCATAGCTGTGTTTCAGTTAAAATGGATTTCCTCTATACAGAGATTAAGGACAGTAAATTAGGCTTTTAGATAATTATTTTTCCAGTGTGTCCTGACAGGTCTATTTCTAGCTGTAGACTTGGGCGTAGAAACACCAATTCCTGTTGCCGCAGGCAGTCTGAGAATCTAGCCCTATGAGCATGATGTATTACTCAATCACTGTCCGTGCATAAAGGTAAATTAATGGGCCTTTGGTCCTACAGGGCTACGTACGCAAAGTCAAAAACCACCAGCCAAGTTGAAGAATAAGGGTAGGTTATATGACACAGTTAGGACTACTTATATGGCAAAGCCTAATGGTCTAATGGTCAGAAGGTTGGGGGTTCAATCCCCAGCACTGATGACGTACCACTGTTTAACACAGTAACTCCAACATCATACTGTAACAAGGGACCACTCTCTCATTCATCTTCTATACCGCTTTCTCCTATATTCAGGGTCAAAGATAGCTGGAGCCTATCCCAGGAGACTTAGGGCATGAGGCATACACACACTCACACACTATGTACATGTATATGAGTACCAGCACAGTAAATCTGCATAGCCAGGCAGCGGAGGTGCAAGGCGCCAGTGCTAACCACTACACCATCGTAGTGTGTATTTATTTTAAATAAGCCTTTAAAATGAGTTTAAGAAAACTTTTAAATAATGTTTTAAATATGAATACATTTTTTTTCAACCTGTAAAAACATTCCATAATATTAAATATTCAAAACAAGAGAACTAGATTCAGACTGCATCTAGATGCAAGAATTAGATTAGTGCATAGAATATTTTTTCACTGAATAAATGGTCTGCTGAATTTACATAAAAATAAATACATCTTTTCACTTATAAGAGTTATGTTACCTCAAAATGATTAATGGCCAGTATAAATTAACATAGATAAGTCATTTGGGGTAAACACGCTGTTATTACGTGTAACAGATATACAGAAAATTTAGGTAAATGTAACAAACTTTTAGTCTTAGAAAAGGATTTATTTAACCTTTTTAGAAGATTAATCATTTGTTAATTTGTCCATTTATAATTTTAATTATCCATTTATTTATCATCCATCTTTAGCAACTGCTTTATTGACAGGGCAATTTACAATTCTAATACACATACCAGCATACAGTATGGTGCAAGTCTTTGAGCCAGGTCTCATTTCTTCATATTTTTTCTTCCCTAGAAGCTAGACTTTATTGTATTTTTAATGTAGACTTAGAAATAGGAATTCTTCACTTTCAACTTTCAACACTCTTCAACTTTTTTTGGCTCTTATTTTCAGCCCAGTCCCTGTACATTCCCAGTTTCAGAGGATTGCTTTTTGTTTGTGACCTACAGTATGAATTATTCGAGCATAAAAAAACATCTAACTTAAAGCACGAACCACTGATAAACAGGTGCAGATGATGACAGATGATCAGGCCAGTGATTAGTATACCGGTGATGCTGAATGCTGATGGTTGAAACAGACGAGAGGGGAGATGAGGTCGCTGCTGAGACCAAATTACTTTTTGCTGCTTTTGAGACGATAACCATTGTTAAAAGCACTATATACTGTACGTAAATAAAACTGAATTAAATTAAAACACCACAACAAGCAGATGGCTAGGCATATGTATAAGTCTATGAGTACCAGCACAGTAAATCTGCATAGCCAGGCAGCGTGACATGATTCAGAGCTCTTAATCTTTCAGGCTTGGCTGACATCAAGAACATACGGCTGAGTAAATCAGAAAAGCTATGTGCATGGTTGGCCGTGAATCTAGCGTTGGCTCAAGTGGCCATAGAGCAGAAACAGTGAGATCATATGAGATTGGGTTTTCTTCCCACTCCGTGGTTCTTTCTACACAACCCTTGGCATGGGCAGATGGTCTGGTCCACAAGCCACTAAATAGGACAGCAGGGAGAGCGTGTCTGGCACCTTGTTCAGCATGGGGTTCTCATGGCAAGCTTCTCCAGCAGCTCACTTCAAGCTGATCAAAGTTTAAATATAAGGAATTATAGCTGAGTAACAGAGAGCTTTATTACATAGATCAGATAACAAGGATGCACTACTCTTAATATTATTTTCATTCATATCTTCTTTGAGCAATCCAGCTATGTTGTCATTGTCCTAAGAGACAGTAAGATAGGACATTTTTCAATATCAATTTGGGGAAAAAAAGACTCATGGTCATGGGTCATGGTGGAGACTGTTAATATGACCAAGAAATATATCCTTGATCACCTAACATGCATACCCAATTTTATACAAGTCGTTCATAATCAGTGGCAATTTACACAATCAGTGCACCTACTGAAGCTTTTGGGTGGTGGAAGAACGAGGGTAGAAGACACAGACGACACTCAAACTCACTGCCACTGTTCCACCATTCAGGCAGGGATGTGATAATATTGGCTTGACACCAAGAAAAGACATGGGATCAGATATGACATACAGTACAGTATATTCTATTCCGATTTATTTATTTACTCACTATCTATATCTCAATATCCTATATACAAGGCCACTGGGGGCCTGGAGACTATCCTAGAACACTTGGGGCACAAGGCCAGGTACCCACTAGTCATGGTGCCAATCCATCACAAGGTACATACACACACTCATTCTCACTGCTCATTCACATACCACGAGCAATTTGAAAAAACCCATTAGCCTACCCGCCATTAGGAAACCCACCAAGCACGGAGAGAATGTGCAAACTCCATGCACCCAGACCCAAGGTGGGGTCAATTCAATTTACTCGTATTTGTATGGCATGGAAAATCAGCTTTACAGAAACACTAACCTCAATTGGACTGATACCAAATAATGCAACCTTAATAAATCCCTTTCATGACTATGTGATGTGAGGTTAACAGTGCAGTTGCACGACAGGAAATGTGTTTCAGTTAACATCAAGTTGAGCTTACCAACTGTTCACTGATGCAGGCTTGGGTACAAAATTGTGTGTGTCCTAAAACTTTGCATGTGATTGCAGTCATAAGCCATAACAGAAAAAAAAAAGTTTGTATCAATGCAGTCCAAAGCCATCTAGGATACACTGTGCCAGTGGGTGGTAGGCCATCAAAATACGCCTATCAGATTTTACTGTTTTACATAACATGAGAACAATAACATACTTCGCGATAAAAGCCCAATTTTGATTCTGATATCATAAAAAAATGAAAAGATTGATAATTGCTGGTACTACTATTGACATAAAAGAAGTGATGAGCTGTGGGGTCTAAATTATCATTGCTTTTAATTAAAGCACAGCATGAAGAAAAAAAAGCATGAGCTAATGATGATGATATGGAATGAATGTGACTAGGCGAAAGTCATAATTAGGTCGGTCAACACCGCTTAGATGAAGTTTGAAATAAGGTTGTGGCAAAGCAAAGCTCAAAAGCCATAGTCATTAAAGTGGCCCAATTATGCCATTTTAAAGGTTGCTAATATTGCTTAATGAGTCTCTTAAAACAGGTTTACATGTATGCAAGGCCACTTTAGTTTTCTCCAAAAATAGATTTAATTTTACCTCATTTCTAAATGATTCGTAAACGACTCGTGTGAAGCAGTTCGAAGATTCAGTCTGTCTAAACCCCTCCTTTCCGGACGAAACGCTCATTACCATAACTGAATGACGGCTCTGGAGACCCATCAATACATAGAAAAGATTTACATTTACATTCCATTAATTACGGCTCTACAGCCCATCAGGGGCGTCTGTGAGCTCGCGCACGCGAAAGGAGCGGCTAGCGCTTTCCTTCGAGTGTGTTACTCCGCCCCTAATGGTGCGTGAGCAAGCAGTTCGAAAAGATGCGGTCGGCTGACGTCACGCGGTTCGGAGAAAACACGTGATAGTCTTCGGCCCTCCCGGCTGAGTGGTAGTAGTAGCCTTAATGTGGGAGCCCCTTAGTGACGGGGAGGAATTGTCTACGACTAAATTAGGGGAGAAAATTGGAAAAATCAAAAAAATTAAAAAAAAAACTGTGGCTACAAAAATGGGAAGGTCTTTAATCTTTGTGTCGGTGTTGCGTTAAAAGGCCGGTGAGCAAAAAGGACAAACACAAACAAGTAGATAAAGCAAACAGGTATTATACAAAACTAAATAAAGTAAACGAAAAAGGTGCACCACAACCAAACAAAGATATAAACAATATTTACAAACTATATATAAGAAACGGTATGTGTATGTGTGCGAGTGAGTGGAAAATGTCCGAAGTCCGTGTTTATTGTGTGTGTTAATAGCAATCTGTCCATCTCTCGTCCAAACAAATAATGGCCTTACACATCGCGCGCGCGTGTGCGTGATGCGCGAAGTGCGCATGCTCCGTGCCCTTACTCTTCACGTGTGTGTGTTAGAGTGTTAGAGTTCAGTTTTGGTGAATGATGTTTTTATATTACAAAGTGTTTAAGCGAACCCGGCATGAATGCTCGGTCACATTAAAAAGAGTGTGGTAACGTTAATTGTAAGATGGCGGGCAAGTTGTTCGTGACGTAGAACATTGGCGAAGATTATGCAAATATGTTACGGAGTGACGTGGATCCGTAACACAGTAAAAATGGATTTGCTAACGAGTTGTTTAGGCGAATGTGAGCCGACTCTTTTTTTTAATAGACAAAAACTTAATACATCGCACACTGTCAGCGTCACAGATGGTGCAGATAGTTTATGTTCACATACAGCTACATGACACACTGCAGGAAAGATCATATTTAAAAAAGCATAATAGTGGCACTTTAATTAAGGACAGCATTAGACTGATCTTCAATTTTTATCTTCTCCATTGTGTTGACGTGTTACCAGATAACAGTTCAGGTCACCAAGACATTGCTCATGTGAAATCTCTGAAAAATTATTTAAACCGTAGTGTTAAATAACAGTAATTTTTTAGAGCATTTTCATAAAGTATTTACACTGAACATATTTCTTAATGGAATATAAAGAAAAAAATAATAAAAAATTCCAAAACTTCAGAGGTTTTGCAAGTATGTGGATGTGATATGTGGTAATGTAGGTTCAGTTTTGTCTCTTGGGGATATTTCTGCTGATAGATGTCTTTTAAGCAGGGGTTGAAAAGATGACAGTATGAGTAAAAGATCCCACTTAACGCACAATATACACATAATGTTTAAAAAAAGGGTGTGGATATGGATGTGCATCCATGCAAAGATATGTGCATTGAAATCTTACACACTATTTCAAAATTTACTAAGATCCCAAATTAAAACTGTTAACATGGGTCAAGTGTTGAAATATGAAATAAATGAAAAAACAAAAAACAAAATGGCAAACGAGTAGGGAATAGCATAAGGTAAATAGTGTATGAATAGGGTATCTATGAACTTAATTTATTTCTTTTAGCTTCTTATTTTAATGGGCCCAATTTTACAGTAGATACTTCAGCAGCCTCAACATCTTATGTGAAAATAATGGGGCATGTCGGATTCATCTAATGCATTACAGATTTGACTGTGTAAAAGATTTTCCTGACGATTGGAACAGTCTATGAAAACTTTTTTCACATTAATCACATTTGTGTTGAGTAAAACTTTTCTTAAAAGTTTCTTTTTTATAATTAAAAAACAGAAGCAAAGGTCACGCATTTGGAATAATCATAATCTAAATAGCTGAAATAAATGTCAGAAATTATATGTAGTGCTTTATAAATTCAGCAGCTTCATTTCTTATTTATGGAAGATTGGGTTAAAGAGCCAGACGGCATGCTATAAGAACCTAAAGCCTGTGCATGAAGTATTGCACTGCATTATTTACTCCTGCTTAGTAATCCTGCAGAATTAGTACGTAAGTAAATTTTTAAAAGTGTTCCTAAAAGTTTGTCCCTAATTGTATGCAGACTTGAGACAAACAACAAGAAGAATATCCGTATCTGATCACTGTATCTGATTTTAATGCTATTATTAACCTGGTTGAATGTAATAGAGCAAAGACCAAGAAACTCCATAAATATGATTATACAGATGCAAGTGATCTGTAATCAACATAAATGATGCTCACACTTTCAAGAACATAATGTTATCTACAAGCTGTCAAACACCTACAGTATCTAATCAGCAGCAACCTTCTGGACAGCGGCGATACGGTCAACTCTGAAACTTTACATCTCTTATCTGGAATAAAACATCCATATTAGACCTAAACATCCTGAATTAATGAATGCTTGGACAGGGTCGGCCATGCGCATTTCATTATCATATAAGTGGAAATAAGAAAAACAGGAAATGGATAAATGATTGACCGACTGGCACGATTTAATAAAATAGGAAATTTGAAAAATAAAAAATTAAAGTTAATGATAATTTATAGAGCAAGGATAGTTTTAGTTTATTGACGGTTTGAGACTTTAAGAAATAATGAGATTTTTTAAATCAATTTTTTGACTCCTCATATATAGCAAGTTATAAATGTCTTTTTGTATTGCTGGTTATTCAGGAGAAATCTTTCATCCAAAGTAGGCAGCAAATATTTAAAATACAGCATGAAAACTAAATAATTAAAAATCTAAATAAAAAGTGTGTTATGTTTATGGTAAGTGTAAATGACTTGTTTAACAGGCTTTGTTACAGTAAATGTGGTCGAAATGTTAAAGGTCCCATAATTGACTATTTGTTTAACAAGTTAACATACGTAGGTCTTAGAGATTCCCCAAAGTCTGTATATTAATGCTCCAGCTGAAATACCATTCAGATAAGGCAATTATTCAAACCTTTAATTTACTTCTCCTCCAAACACACTGTTTCAGTTTCTACAGTATGTAAATGAGCTACTGCTAAGCCACACTCCACCAGAGAACAGCGGAGCTGAATAACAAGCCAGGGACCCAATCACAAGAGTGGAAAATCTAATTGGCTTGCTTAAGCCTCGGCCAATACAAAATTGTAAAAAAAAAAAATAATAAAAAAAAGACAAAAAGGAGTTTTTCCCCTACTTACAACATTTGTTTATGCCTGCACATTGGAGACTCATCTGAATGTATAAAAATAACTGCAAAAGAGAAATAAAAACACTGTACATATAATAAAACTGTAAAGTTGGTACATTGAAGACTTACTTTGAAAACATACTTTGGGGGGACGTAAGATGAGTAATATAACACGTCAAGATGTCTGTTTGTCTGTGCATGCATAAAAAAAAAAAAACTACTCAACTAATTTTAATGGTGCTTTCACGGGTAAATTTGGCCGAGCTTAAGGTAAAATATAGGTTTTGTTTTATTGCAATCGGCCCATGGGAAGAGAAAAATATTCTACTTTTAAATGGACAACGCCTTTTATATCATAAAAAAATCACAAAAAAAAAATTATTAGTTCCATCTCAAAATTCAACAGATGCTGCTGTACATTTTTTAATACGCGCTTATGAGTGTGCAGTTGAAATCTACTAAATAAATGCAATCTCACACCTTTATTTTGCACTCTTCACAGTAACAAAAATTTAAGTTCTTTCTGAAATTCGCAAATTAAATTACTAATAATACTGGATTTATATTTAAATTTCAGGCACATTTGGTATACTGTAAAAGCAATTCATTAAAGCAACATGCAAACTAGACAACACTGTTCATTCTGTCTGAAAGATTTAATCCTCCACAGACCCTGTAAGCAAATCAGCATGCATTGTTCTCTGGTATTATTATGTTTTTACTCATGCAAACCAGGTCCTTAGTGTGTTGTTTCTGACAGTACAATGGTGACTGTGGGCCTGTGATGGAGCATCCCAACGTCTCTGCTCACTCCATTGCCTTATAAGATGAGTCTGTCTAACTTGCAAGCCCCACTCTCTGCTGTGATGAATGGGCAGGCTGGAGAATAGCCTGCCTGAAGACTGTTTGGTCAGTGGAATAATACACCTACTTGGCTGGTGGCAGAAATCATTACAGGTAGATGTCAAAATTCTTTGGCCAATTAGGTTACCTCTAAGCAGGCATGGTCTCTACTGTATCATGTGCTATGAAGTTTCCTGGCATACATCTGAGATCCACAGAGAACCAAAATATATCTGTACAAGTACTTTGTGACAGCATATTTCCTAAATGGCAATGAGCAAGAAACCATACCATTTTTATACTTACTTTACTTCTACAAGTGCAACACATGTAGAGAAATTAATCACACTCTTTATTATTGTTATAATCTTTTTTTTTTTTTTTTACTAGTTTTGGTATTTAAATTTTCTTAGGAGCGCCATCATCGGCACTCATCATTCTCATCAATGAGCTCTATTGTCATGAGGCCGACTCTTATTTTGCGTCTGACTGCACCGACAGGTCTTACACCACTACTGGTCATAAAAACTAAGTCGGATTAATTTTACAGTGTAAAATGTGTTGCAGATTGAGTGCTTGAGTGCATGTCTCTTGTCATTACTTACCGTCGCTTATCATATTGGTGCATTTGGTCATTGGCCAATATTGAGCAGTCTTTCAGACAGGGAACAATTTATTGGGAATCAAAGCAGTTCTCTACAAATGCATCAACAACACTGGAACAACTCCTGTGGATAGGACATTTTACAAGCTGATAAATCCTTTCCTGCTTTGCTCGGCAATCTTTTAAAGTCTGCAATGTCCTGCAAAATACTGTACCTATCCTAATATCATATTTGTCAGTTGATGTCTTTATTAAGGTTTTTTTTTCCAACGGTAAAATAGCTAAATATAAAATCAGTAACACAGTTTTGTTTAAAAAGCTGATTGATGAGCTACTATTCTTGCCAAATATTGTTTTACATGATGTTTCAATTACTAAGTCTTGGCTAGGACCTACTTAATGCCACAATCAGCCCCAGAGACCTTCTTTAAAGACATGCAAAGAACATTTTCCCTGTAGAGTGATGTTACAGTATAAAGTGTTTACATGGTCTAGAATTTGAAGTTCTAGGACAGATGAGTGTTTCTCAAAGGAGCTAGGAACATGTGACTGATGCACTCCTGGTTTGAGCAGAGCTCGATTCAATCAGGGTTCAGGGACAAGGGCGAGCAGCAAGTCCAGCCCCTCGCCCAGCTCACTGAGATTAATGACACAAGGGCTGACAAAATGGGTCAGAGACATGTCTGTGTATGTGTGTGTGTGTGTGTGTGTGTGTGTGTGTACCCACATTAATTGAGGGGAGTGTCCAAAGGTGAGTTAGACTGATGTTAAAGCTTAGTTTATTCTAAATATGTTTCTTTTGTGAAGTTGAAAACCAATGTCCTGTCTATGTACACACACAATCACACACACATTATGTGCTCTAGTATGCAAATATGCAGCAATCATATGAAACAGGCACACACACACACACATTTGCATTAAATAAATGTCAGCAACAGGGGGCAAACAGCAATCAGCTGCATGAAATAAAAGCTTCCATGATCCAAGTGTGGATTTGAACTTGGGGTTAGAAAGGGGAGAGAAAAGAGAGAAACACATAGAGGAAATATAAACATAAACACATATATGAAATCAGAATTTCTTTTACTATTATCAAAATTATACTCCAATGATACAAAATCATAAGAACCTATGATAACATAATACCATATCTTATACACACACTAGAATTAACCTACGATCACCAACATAGGACAAGCCATCCTATAGGATCAGAATGTCTCTATCACACACATACTGTAAGATGTTTAAAAATCCTGGAATTTTGTGCAGGTTGATTTTTGTGCAGGCACAATGATAACTTATAAAACAGTGGAACCTTGGACTGTGAGTAATTTGGTATGTGAGTGTTTTGCAAGATGAGTAAATTTTTAAACATAAATTTTAACTTAATAAACAAGCGAGGTCTTAATATACGAGTAGTATGCATGCGCTTTGTCCGCTGAGCGTCATGTGATCAGAACTGAACCAATCGTCTCTCATGCCCAGTCTACGTGCACATGCGTCACTCGTATAGTCAACATCCTTGCGCGTGTACTGTTTATTATAACTTTGTGACCACGTGTGTGTTTGCGTAAAAGAAAGCAAGTGTCATTAAAGAGGGTGCTTGTTAAAGATCCAGAGTACTCCCTCTGTCAGAAAGCAGTGATTTTGAGAGGTTCCATGACACTCGCACACGCGCACACACAATAACTGAATCACTGCTGTAAAGTAAAACTAAAGCTAATTAACCTGCACTTTACCTTTTAAAATAATCGCGACAGAGCAGTGTTTCCATTTGTTTGTAAAAGTTGTCTTACACAGTAGCTTCCTACCCCCTCCTCTCCTTTCGCCTACACACACACACACACACAAAAACACACACACACACACACACACACACACACACACACACACACTATAACGGAAACACTGCTCTGTCACGATTGTTTGAAGTTAAAGCGCATGTTTTTAGGCACAGGTTTTACGCCGGATGCCCTTCCTGACGCAACCCTCCCATTTTTTTTTCCCGGGCCACCGGCACTGCATTCAGTGGCTGGGTAGTATGGGATGTGGCAACTGACAGCTGACGATAAATGAGTGTTTTTATATACAAGCACGCTTCCAGAACAAATTATGCTTGCAATCCAACATTCGACTGTACCAGTGTTTAGCTGCATAAAGTATGAGAATATGAATATGCCCATGCATTCATATTTTTCAAGCCACCTTGCTTAAAAATATTGTTACTGCCTGTCTAGACCTCATAATAAAGCAGACAATAAGGGTTAATTATGTATTTTTTTGTGATATAATTCTTTAGATGTCTACAGCATCTATGACACCATGCTTTAACAAATAAAATACACATTGTCATCCAACTAATTACAACTGAGAGAATTTGCATAAAAAAACTATATTTATGCAGAGATCCATCCATCCATCCATTTAGGAACCGCTGTAGTCCAACTAGGGATCGTAGAGGCCAATAGTGGATTATTATTGTATTTGTTCCCATTTTAAGTCCACATTCACGCATTACGGGCAATTTGGGAATGCCAATTAACTTAATCTGCATGTCTTTGGACTGTCTGCAAAAACATGAAGAAAACCATGACACATGGGAAAAACATACAAACTCCTTGCACACAGAACAAGGGATGGGAATTAAACCTACACCATACTGTAGAGGTGCAAGGCGACAGTGCCATTGTTTTGCAATTTATGATGAAATGCAAAGTACTAATAGAACCAGAAATAACACATTTTGACAATTCACCTATCCTAACATAAACCGTTTTTGATATTTTCAGATTACAGTTTTTGGCATAGTCAAGAAAATCTATATGAGAATAGATGCCACATTCGTATTGATGACTGAATTATTATGATATTTCTGACAAAGCATAAGCATCTTATTTGTCTTCCAGTTGATTATAATGGGTGAATGTTCCCAGTCCAAAGTTAGTACTGCAGTTCGTCAGCAAGGAATTGCTCATGCCATGCGTTTCTTAATTGTCTCGTAATTGTTCATTGTGCAATAGATGTTAACTATCTACTGTCTAATCTATGTAGCCATAATCAGTTTGTCACTTTTCTCCAGGTCATAAAAGAGGCCCGTGAGAGCACAAACACTTACCGAGGTTGCATCTGCTGTCTAATGGTTTTTTCCCTGCTTAGTCACGTATCACGTGTTATGTAAATTAAATCCATAGACTAACACAGTCATGTTTTTCCTTTTTGCTTTTTCTGAATTGCTCAATGGCTTATAGTACTGTTCTTTTACAGTAAACTGAAGCCCAAAACAACACAGTCAGACAAGAACAGGGTTGGATACAAACACAGGTTTGCTGATGCAAAAAGAAAAGCAGACAAATACACAAGGCAAGGACAGAGTTGAAGTCATAAACAGGCAAGGTCAACAATAGGGCTAGAACAGGCAAGGTAAAGTCGATAAGTTAAATAAGCAGGGGCAAAACCAGAACACTCAATAGCAGAGACTTGGTAATGTGATTAGCTAAGACCAATACTTTGCTATTACCTGAGTTTGTGCTGTCTGCAGGTATGTAATTAGAAGGAGTAAAAGCTAATGAAGCTAATGCCTTGGAGGTTGTCATGTGGTTGAGGTTGTATCTGAAAATGGAGGCTGTGTTGACAGGCGGTGCGGACATAACAGAACAATACTTTACCCATATTTAGACATTTTGTCATTTGATAAGGCTGCATAATACTGACAGGTTCTCTAGAATACCTATTTAATGTATTAATAATAATTATTTATTAATCCTGATTATAATTACTTTATTTAGAAATATCGTCTTATCAAGTGCAGCTTTTATTTTTGATAACTCGTTATTTCAACTTATTGTAATTATCTGAAAATCATGATAAACCCAAATAAACAGAAAGGCAGAAAAACGGGCAATACCACATTATAATGCCGGAGTCTCTGCTTGCACTCTACAGTTAATATACATTCACATTATACATTGTGTGACTGTGACCAGACCTAACTGCCATCTCTCCTCTTCTTCTCTTTCCCCCCCTCTTTCTTTTTCCTCTCTCCTCCTGTCCCCCCCTTTCACTCTTTCTCTCTCTCTCTGTCGAGCTACACATGTCGTTCCTGAGCTGCCAGTGATCCAGACTCCCTCTGCCCTCCGGACCTGTCTGACCCATCCTGGTGCCCCGCTTCTGGCTGAAGATCTCGTCACATGGATGCCCCGTGTGTCTCTCTGGGATGCGTCTGGTGTCTGGGAATGATTCTCTCTACCTAGAAAATGGTTCTGGCCTTGACTGGTGTTGGCAACTGTTTCTCTGGGGACTTGACAGTTCGATAGTTCATGACTGGAACTTCTTACAAGTCTACCTGGGTCTTCAATAACTACCTGGACTCCATATTAACATCAATTAACATCAGCTATTATAGCTGAACTGCCTCCCACCCTACACACTGTATAAATGCAGATCATTTACTGCTTTCTGTTTCACCCAAATGAGGATGGGTTCCCTGTTGAGTCTGGTTCCTCTCAAGGTTTCTTCCTCTTACCATCTCAGGAAGTTTTTCCTTGCCACTGTCGCCCTCGGCTTGCTCACCAGGGACAAACTGACCATTTTGATTCATACAAATTCACATTTCATACAAACCTAAATAATTCTTTTGACTATGTAAAGCTGCTTTGCGGCAATGAAAATTGCTAAAAGCGCTATACAAATAAAATTGAATTGAATTGAATAATGCTTCTCATACAGTTATAGTCTTAATGTCCCGAGTTACACTCCTTTTTTTTTTCTTTGATCGATTATAAACATTAACCTTTTAGTCTGGAGTTAATAGACCCATGTCCACTGCAGTCATTGAGCCCTAAGAGAAAAAAATGACATGATTAAAAGCAAGTTAAATGGCTTATGCACCTGCTGTATTGCTTAATATATTACTGTTGACAGTGTCATACATTCATTTGGCCTATTTTTAATAGTACACAGCATTTATGCTTTTAGGTCTTTTAATGAACTGGTGTTGTGAACTTGCTGGTGTGATTACGACATTAATATCATCTAAGCTGAAAATTAATTTTACTCTTGCTCAATTATATTTAGATCAAGTACTGCCCAGAGTTCTTAATCCTTTTAATGGCCATGTTTTGTGACCTCAGTTTAAGGCTATTTAACTTTAAATAAAATAAATTGGTATTTTTTAAATGTATTTTTCAATATTCTATTATTTATCCATTAATTCATCTATACATCATTTCATTTTATGGCAATGCTTCACCCTGGGCATGGTTGCGATGCATACAGAGCCTATACTGATAACACTGGGAGTGAGGCCAGTCCCTCTCTAGGCAGCATTCACAGGCATTAACACACACACTTGTACCCAGGGGAAATTTAGAGCAACCAGTCCAACTCCCTGCATATTGTGGAGAGATAGAAAAATGGAGAACACACAGAAACACACAATGAAATCACAGGAAACTTGTACAATGGAACCTTGGATTACGAGCATAATTTGTTCCGGAAGCAGGCTCGTATTTCAAAACACTCATAAATCAAATTGAATTTTCCCATAAGAAAAAATGGAAACTCAAAGTAACGGAATCACTGCTGTAAAGTAAAAATAAAACAAATTAACCTTAACTTTACCTCTGAAAAGAATCGCGACAGAGCTGTTGCAATAAGTCAAGGTGTAACCTCTCCTTTACAAAGATTTTTTTAAATGCTTGTCTTTTTTAGTTAGACTATTAATTACTTTAATAAAAAAAAAATTCAGTAAAAATGTCATTACGAACTTAGATACTGTTTAGCATATGTAACAGATTTGTACCAGATAGATTTTGAGGGCGGTATGTAGAATTTTTTAATTAATTGTCCCAACAACTCTAAGACCAGGTCCACACGTAGTTACCACACTGTTTACAGTACATGCGTGTACATGCACGTGCAGTTACTCACACATTACGTTAATGATCAGAGGTGCCTGAATGTACTACCAAGCTCACTGCTGCTACATACCTAACTCTGAACCGGTTGAGGACGGTTTTGGCTTCTGGTTGGCCCCCTGTTGATTAGGGAGGCACCTAACAGCACTTAACAAGGCGTTTTGCGTTTTATGTGGACAAAGATATTTTTAAAACGTAGGTCGTGTGGACAGATTTTATTTCTTTAAATGAAGAGATCTCCATTTTTTTCCCAGCTACATGTGGTCATGACCTAAGATTCTGCAAGTATAATAATAAGGTATGGGTGTAGTGTCAAGACAGTGTCAGGAATTTTATAATTCTGGTGCATATTTTTGCAAATTGTGTATACGGGTCTAAGAAAAGCTTTCTGTTAAAAAAGTCTTTTTGTTAAAACAGTCAGCTCCCTGTTGGGGGTTTTGAGTTTAAACTGAGGAACAATGTTAAATACATTAACAAGATTCTTACACTGTTCAGTTATGTAAGTTTTTACTTATTTGGACTTGGAATTGCTTCAAATGTGTATAACTACCAAATGAATAAAGCTTAGAACTGTCCTGCTTTAGTCACTCTAATGCCTTCAGAAACTTATGTGGGTCTGAATAAGCATTTGAAAGTCAGAAGAACAGGATGAACCCTGCTTTGAGTTTGAGAACAATAATCACTCAAAACTCTAGCCATCTGTCCAATATTTATGATATCAATCAAAACACCTATAGCCGCCACATGCCAAGCAGAAAATAAAGGCGAACGTCTACTGACTGGGTCAAGGACATAGTAGTAAAAACTCTTTCAATATGATCTGTTTAGTTAAACAAGGAGTTCACTGGTTTTTGGACATGTGTTATAATTTTTGGAATTGTTTGCTTTACATTGCACGACTTACAAACTAATTTGGACATCTGCTTGCTTATTTTGGCCCTCAGCTATAAAGGAATGACTCATGCCGTTGAACCTCAAGGATGCGGCATCTTAAGCCGCTTCTGAATTGGCTGTTAGCACTGCAAAAGCACTGACATACGGCTCCTAATGGAGATCGTGACTTGGGCACAGACAGCGTTTTGTCATAGGACAGTATCAGATGCTGATTAACTGGACTAGGCAGAACATAAAAACATAATGCATCTCCCTTAGTGGGACTCTAGTTGTTTAAAATTGTCCAAGATGTACTGCTTGTGGAAGCAAAGAGAAAGGAAATAGCTGGCAAATCACATTAGGTATTGAAGCGTATTAGATATTAGAACAGGATTCTTCATGTATAATACATCATGCTTATGGGAGTGACGCAGTGATCTCTGCAAAAGGGACAGAGGAGCCTTAGCCTGCATAGAATTATGTATTTATACTTTTATGAAACCTTAATAAAAATTAATTATCGTATAAAATAAACATTAGCAATGACTAATGAATTGCTTTTTCAAAGGATTTACATACGCAAGTTATTTAGTGGTTCCCTATAACCAGCATATTACATGTATCTCAACATATATAGTCATGTAAAAACAGACAACATGAAAAAAGTTGATTTTATCCTTATTTGGCTGCACATTTCTATATGTCTATATACTGATTAACATATTGATATATTTTTATTTACAATGATAAAGGCAATGATAGATTTAGTACCCCCCCCCCCCCCCCACACACATTATTAATACATATTTTACTTTTAAAGAACCAGACTCTCTTGTATTTTTAATGTAGTCTTGAGGAATAGTTCTTCAGGATTCCTAAAGGACTTATTTTGGCACCCTTTTTTTGGCAAGTTTTTAAGCTCTCATTTCCAGTTCAATCCCTGTACCTGACCAGTTTAGTTGGAATGTATTTGGTTTCTTAAGCCACACAATGACCTATGAATAATTAAAGCATAAAAACCATCAAATTTAAGGCATGAACTAGTGAGAAACAGGTGCAGATGATGGCAGATGATCAGGCTGGTGATTCGTGTTCTGGTGATGCTAAATGCCGAGTTGCTTGGAACAGACGAGAGGGGAAATGAGGTCGCTGCTCAGGTTGTTACATAAACAACCAATTTTTAAAGTTGGTCTTTATGGACTTTGCAGCCTCTCACAATAAAACATGTTTTGACTTCTTTAAGATGTATACCACAAAATTTGGCTTATCTTAAGACCTTTACTGTCTATTTAAATGCTCTTAAATATTTGTTTTATTTATTGTATCTATCCTGAATTTGGTTTTAACTGTTGTTGTCTTGTCTCTAACTTATTGATATTATTATTATTAAGAATAGTAATTATAATTTTTATTTTTATTATCATTATTGTTTTAAATAAAAACTCAAAGTAATATTGTTTATGGTTTCTAAACTTTCTATTGCACAATAAAACCTGGTTATTGACATTTAATTATAATTTCAATTGCATTGAGTAGACTATGCACAGACTTAATGAATTGATAAATTAACTACATAAGCACTAAATAAACACTTTTTTTCCCTTAATTTACATTTTTTCTTAATAATTTTTATTAAAAAACGTGTGCGTGTGTCTTTAAAGCTCATGCTTACCATCAGTGGGACCGTAACTACTGTATATTGCCTGCTAGTGCCACCATTAGGTCACACATGTTATAACAGGCCTGAGTTGATAAGCTAAGTGTGTGTCACAATCAGTCAACAACATGTGTAGGGGGTAGGGGGGTAGGGGAAGCTTTTAAATGATAACAATAATATCACAATCAAGCAAAAAGTATATTACAGAGGCCGTGCAGAGGACTTTTTTCCCCGAGTGTATGCTGGTCAATGTATGCCAAGGTGTCTCTGATAAAACATATATGATAATTTATTAAGAAGAAATACACACATGCGCATACAGCCATACATACAGTCTCTTACATTGTATTCCCAATGTGCACTTTTTTTTGTGACACACTTACACGAGTTCAGTGCACAAATTTGCTCTGCAAAACATCTCAAAGTGAAGCTGCAGTACGTTTGCAGGGTTGGAGTGGTCTTGCTTTCACCTGAATGAAACACACCACCGTGCAGTGCGTATCAAACAGCTGAGAGGTGCGACAAGCTGTCCAACCAGAAAAGTGGAAGCTTAAAGTCACACACATACACACATAAGGAGAATCTAACTACCATGCAAAGCACATTCGCAGATATACAGTATCTAACACTCACTGTGGCATACATTAGTGAATTCTTCCTTATCTGATTCTGCTGTAAAACATAAGAACAAGATTATTCGTCACTTCACACGAAGAGGATCTTTCACCTATACAGCACCTCTTGAGAAGCAAGAAGCGACCTCAAGCGGTGATGACACAATTAAATGCCACATCCGCGTGATGAAGATCAATCACGCGTACCTGCAGTCTAGCAGGTGGTCATGTGTACTAAATCATACAGTTTATCATTACTCACACTGCACACCAATGCCATACATCAGAGCGCAATCTGACATGCTACGCCATGACCTGTATAGATCACCTGTCACAGGCTGCACATAAAGCGGCGCTCATCTGATAGTTTGAAAATATGACCAAACGGTGAAGACGCTTTCGGTTCTCAGTCAATAATAAGTTTGAATCCAAGCTTCGTGAAACTGTAGCTGAACTAAATAGGACGATGCAGTTACTAGCCACTTGATTAAGGTCACATGTACACCTGCTTATTCATGCATATCATATATCAACGTATATTAATTGGGTTAGAAGATCAATGTATAAAATCATGTAGATACATAAACAGCTTTCAGGTGCATGGTCACAATTTCCCCAACCCAGTACACTGACCTATCAAACACAACTTAGGATGACACAAAGTTCCACATGTTATAATTTACAATAAAGATTCCCAGTTATTCCTATATATTTAAGATTCCGAGTATAATATGTACAATTTACAATTTTGTACTGTACTGTATCATAAACATGGATCATAAACTCCCACAATGCAACACGATGCACAAAGGACCAAAGACAGTTTTCTTTTTTGGGCACAACAAGTCTGTAATGCGTCTGTTCTCCCTCCAAACTCGATTAGCCTAAAGAGTCACATACTACAATGAAGAGTCCCAGAAGCCCCATCTATCATCGTTTCATTCAGAACCATCAATCGCCTTTTCCATTTCTGTAGAGCAGTGCAGAAAGAGCACGCCGGCAGCATGAGACGAAGCTGCATTAGCTTAACCTAGTTACATCTAGAAAGAGAATCGTTGAAACAGAGCAACACAATGTTTATTATCTTTTATAATGGAAATTAGGGGAGTTGGATGTTCTAGTTATGATGATGATGATTATTATTTACTGTTGTCAATCAATTAGAAATTTTAATCTGATTAATCACAACCATATTCTGTGATTAATCATGATTATTTACAATTTTAAAATACTCATATTAACTTGCATTATAAGCATGCAATGTCGGAACGAAGAAGTGCAAACTGACAAACTGGCTATAGAAAACAGATTATGCTGTTTTATTTTTCAAACATTAACATATTTAAATGCCGGCACGGTGGTGTAGTGGTTAGCAGGACTCCAGGGTCCAGGTTCGAGTTTGCATGTTCTCCCTGTGCTTGGTGGGTTTCCTCCGGGTACTCCGGTTTCCTTCCACAGCCCAAAGATACAGTATGCAGGTGAGGTTAATTGGTGTTCCCAAATTGCCCATAGTGTGTGAATGAGTTTGTGAGTGTGTGTACAGTATGTATGAGTGTGTGCCCTTTGATGGATTGGCACCCTGTCCAGGTTGTACCCTGCCTCGTGCCCTAAGCCTCCTGGGATAGGCACCAGGTCCCGCGACCCTGAATACAGGATAAAGCACTATAGAAGATGAGTTAGTGAGTGAGTAACATAATAAAATCTTTCAAATGGGACCGGCATAACCCAGGGGCTGGGTAGTATGGTGTCTTGCAACCCACCAACGGCAGGGCTCGAACTTAGATAAAAAAAAAAATCAAGATCCTTAGCCTACTGAGCCACCACTCCCATTGCTTGCATCTAATCCCCTCTTGTAAAAAATAGTTCCCCTTGAAAGTAGCTTGAACACACAACTTTTTATAAAAAAAAATTGACATTTAGCACACCTGGTTAAGTTTCCTCAGTCATCTTATTAATTGCGTGAAATGTGCAATTATCACCCACAGCCGGGTAACTGCGCTGTGATTATGGGAAGCCGTTGGGGTCAAACTTTATCATATAATTAATTTGCATTTAAAAATAGGAACATATTAACATTTCTTGATTAATCACGAGTTAATGTGTTAATATTGACAGCCGTATTACTATTATGATTATTATAATTATTATGATTATGTTCATCTTTGTATTGTATTTGCAGAGAAGTGACAGCAGTGACAGACTGTGACAAATAAAATTTGAATTTGATTTGATTCTTGCATTAGACAAGGAACCTCATGCCAGTTTCATGTCAATCCACTGTATAAAGGTTTAATAGTCTGCCAGGGAAGAACTACTTTCTTATTAGACCTATTATACTTATTATTATTTAAATTTACTGTATTATACCATCACTTGAGGAAGACCCACAACTACGAACACTTCACATTTTTATAGTTACTCATGTGTCATATCATTTGTTCCTGCAGTACAGTCTACTGTCCATTTGAATTGTTAATTTAAATAATTTTTATTTTGATTTACATTGTGAAATCTGCAGTAAAATAAAGTATTGTTTCCCCTACTGACTCAGAAATGCACCAAACACAAAGAAGAGTCTAAGACTTTCACACAATATGATCTGCTCAACACACGAGCACCTGCTGAACTAGATTCAGCACTACTAATACATCTTTTTCTTTCATCAGAGCTAAGCCCGGGACTCTTTCCCTTCCAAAATAATCCACACCAAACAGACAGGACCAGGACATGACAGGGACATTATCACGTTGAGTAAGGTTTGCCAGACAACCATAATGTCTCCTAAGCTCTGTCAACTCGCATGATAACTAAAAGTCACCTTTAAAAATGACCACCTTGCACATTTCACTTTAAACCATCAACAGATCCAATTTATCCCCCATCACCTGTATCTCAAACAAATGCCAGAGCCCAAACAGTAACTGTCTCTCACCTGTGTGACCTTCTCGGTGACGTTGTGTGTGCGGTCAATGAGCTTGCAGGGAGCGATGATATCCATTTCTCCGGGAGGGAGAGCAATAAGAGGGTCGGGTTTAAAGTCCACAAAGTTGAGGGTGATCTGGGGAATCTTGCTGATGGCGCGGTAGCGCATGAGGTCCGAGTCAGAGGTAGAGTTAAGCATGTTGGATTTGTTGTTCACTGCACCTGTCGATAAAAAGCAAGCCCAGGCTAGTGGGGTTCAGAAGACCAAATCAAAACTATGACCCCACTGTAGATCTGAACCTGTAGATTTATGATACTCCAAGCAGGGCAGTATTTATATTATAACAACACTGGATCTGTAATTTCAATTTACATGATTCCAGTCTGCAGCTGGCTTTACAATAATAAATTGCTCCTTTAAGAATTTCAACCCAGTCTGCATCATTTTGCCCCAGCCCACTTTGCTTACCTGTACTGCTGCTTGCTGGTCGTATGGAGTGTCTGCGCTCCCATTCAGGCTTCATGGCCTCTATGTCGTCTACAGAGGATGCGCGGCGCATGCTGTGGAAGCTCTCACGCGAGCGGCTATGTGTAAGGCTGCAGTTGGAAGCTGAGGCGTCAGGGTTCAGCCGGTTTGCCCGTGGCGAGGACTGGCCCAGGGGCAATGTGGAGGAATGTGTGGGAGCCGACAGAGGTGGCGTGGACTCGCTTCCCAGGAGGGTTCGTCTGTCCTCAGGCCACAAGGAGGACGATGCCGTGCCCGATGGTGTGGTTGCAGAGGGGCGGACCTGCTCATGTTCTGGCAGTGAGACAAGCTCGCCCAGAGCCAGAGACTCATGACTGCTGCCACGCCTGGAGCTGGCAGTGGCAGAAATGTCAGTACTGCGGCCTGCCTCAGGGTCCTCGCGCAGAAATGACTTGCTGTTACAGTGTGACTGCAGAAGCGGCAGATGCAGACGGATACGACGTGCTCGATCTGAAACGGAAAAAAAGGGAGTCCATCAGCCTAGAAACAGTTAGGTGTTGTACTTTTAAGTTATTATTCAAGTCCCCATGATTGTGCTGGTGAAGAAAAACAAAGGTTGTTTATGAAAGAGGAGCAAAAATAATACTTGTGGCGCGCCAGGGGAGAGGTATCCGGTGGTTCAGCCCCTGGTTAGGGTTGCGCACTTTTTCTTCATTCATGACTTCAAAGTTTAGAATAAACATGATCACCACACCATCCTCGTTTTTGACCGGCACCACGTCTATCAAGCACAGGAAACACACACCTGCCGAAAGAGAGAGAGAGAGAGAGAGAGAGAGAGATTGTTATTTCATTGTGTGCCTGATGGTTCTGTCCCAATTCAAAAAAACTTCAATTAAATAACCATTAAAAACATCCAGCAAGTGCTTTATTAAATAACACACTATATTTAATGTTTTTTTTCACTAAACCATATTCTGGTATTAAGAAATTGGCGCTGTCATGATGTCCTTAAGAGGCATAAAAGCACATTTGAGTGCATAAATAAGATGCATATACAATTTTTGACATTTGTTTATCAAGGCACAACATGGGGATAGGCTACTAGGCAACTAGAAGGAAACCACAGATACAAACACTTTACTCAGTTTACTTTACTATGGTTTTGAGCAGAATGTAGCTCATCTTAAGTTTAGTTCAGCAAGAGAAAGGGATAAAAGTAATTTCACCTATGAATTGAATAGATTGTTTTGATAATTGGTCCCAGCTTTATATTTATTGATCAATACCAAATGCCTAAGCAAATCATTTTGCACACACATTGCCCATCATGCCACTTTATTGTGTATTTTTACTATACAAATATGGAATAAAATGAAACATATTTCTAAATTTATTTGGGATGATAAACATGGCCCATACTTAGCTAATCCCTGCAGCTGAACAGAAAGTACACACAGTCCTTAAATGTTCAGCTCGTGAACAATCCCGAAACTGTAACAATAAACACGGTGGATTGCTCACTGGGTTGGGATGTGTACAGTGTATGCCTTACTATTGTGTTTAGTTGCATCGCTGTTAAACCGGACAACAGTGGCCACAAATGTTCACTAAAACAGGTGTTTAGCAAATACTGTATGGCCATAATTAAATCTGATACGTGAAACATGATGTGCTTATACTAAATTATTGACCGCATTATTAAACCTTTTTAAAGAAATTTTATAACTAGCAAGATTCTAGTTCAAGGCACTAGAATCTACTTCTTTTCAAGGCACCAAATAACCCCCACAATCATTAAGATCATTTCAACGCGCTGATGTCTGAGAAAAAGAACAAAAAAACTGTTAATGAGCCACTTCTGCTTCGTTGCTAATCACAGAAAAAGCTCTAGACTCGTGAGCATGTCGCCTCCTAGTAGCTAATCTCTAGACACCATCATTACAACTGGAAGTCCTTTTTTGTAAAGTTGCTGTCTTTTTTGATTAAACTACGCATTTCCGTATTTGTGAGTCTAACATTGAAATGCTTAAATAAACCTGATTTTATTTCATATTTTTCATTTTCCATCAATCTCAGGTATAATAAAGTAAATAAAAAAAAGGAAAATTAATAAATGGGACAAAACTTACAGTACATAACCCCAATCCAATGTACTTGTTTTATTTTCAACATCAAAGTACAACGGTTGTTACAACAACTTATGTAACTGTATCCTTTAGCTTACAGTATCACGGTCAAACGCTTGTGTTCTCCACACCTTTCCGTATCCTTCCGTGTCTTAACAACTAACGTGCGTGATAGACTACACAACAGTGGGATGATGTCACAGAACAACTTATGAAATGATGTCACAATACAACTTACGAGTATAATACTAAATGCTTAAATAAACTTAATAAACTTAATAGACTTAATGTATAATGCTTAACTAGTAAATTGAAATGAAATAAACACAATAACAAATCACAAGAATAAAATATATGGCCATTACACCACTATATATAATAAATATATATATAGATAGTATATATAGTAAAAGCAATGAAAAAAGTTTACATTACCGTGTGTTAAAGATTATTACAGCATCCAAATGTAAAGTGACGCAATGCAGAATAACTTGGTGTTTAAAGCAGAAAAGAGCTGCTGCCACCTTTTTTTATCCCCATGAATGTCAATGAATGGCTGACAGAATGACAATCAACATGAAAAAATAAAGAGCGACAGAGAGAGAGAGACAGAGAGACATTGGACTCTATATAAGCCTAGCTGTGACAGAAGCAGGGGAAATGCCACATGGATTACGGGTCCCTTTACACCATCTGCCCTGTGTGTGTGTGTGTGTGTGTGTGTGTGTGTGTGTGTGTGTGTTATGGATGTTTCATACCCATTAAAAACCTCTACATCATGCCACAGGAACATTAAAAGCATGCCATACATCATCTAAGCCGTAATGGTTATTTAATTAAATAAATATGAGTCCTTTTATGTAAAGAAGATAAAATATAATAAATGCAGTTGAGCAAAACTATAGTGAAATAATTGACATAACACCACAATCTCCTTTAAGCCAAGAACTTTATCTCTGTATGGTTAAAATATAAGTACCTTTAAATCTATTTTGTTCTAAGCCAAAGTTTAAAACTAAACCTTCTTATCAATGTCATCAACTTGGTTTTCTGCAAATTAAAAACAAAATTTTCATGCCATAGGCAGGTATTTTGGAAGTCTCCTTCATTCTCCTCACTGTAAAACTCCGCACAGTCTCCTGACTGCACTGTTACACAGAGTTGCACAAACTAAGTTGCATGAACAGTTAAGAACTGTGAAAAGTTTATTTTTTTTCTTAAAGTTTCATTAGTATGCAACTAACTCAGGAGAGTTGTTCAAGAATTAGCAATAAAAGTATATATGGCCATGTAATCAGCTGTCACTAAGGAATTGATAAATGTTTTACATTATTGGCGCACTGACGCATTGAACTGACACATTTGATGATATCTAAGCTCTAGTGTAACACTGGGATGAGTGCATTAGTGTAGCAGGGGATTATATACAGAAATAAAGTTTTTTTTACCCTTATAACTGTGTTCTGTTATTCTGCACAATCAAAAGTCCCAGTTTGACTTAAACACCAGTGGTACTTTTCCATGGAGTAATAAAAAAGGTGGGGAAAAAAATCTTATATATAATTGCAAGCTGGTATATTTTTCATTGTTGCATTAAAAGGGTCAAAATATTGGCCTAAAGAAAGCATGTACTGTAAGCAGATTGCTGAAATGTTAAAAATTGTGTAATGCAATTTTAAAACTTGAAAGAACAGTATTGAAGTAATGGATGTGGGAAAAGAGATAACATAAAAGGGAGCAGAAGTGACCAGAATAATGGGAGAAAACATTAGGGTTAAACTTTTAGTTTCTCAAATGATAACAGGAAAACTTATTTTGGGCAGGTAATTACCAAGAGGTACATACATCAGGTGTATGAGTGTTGGGAGAAAGTGTAATAGCTCTGCTGAGAAAAACACTGTTAAGCTAACGTAAAAATGGAGACCTTAATGATGAACAAAAATTGTTTGGTTAAAAAAATGTCCTGTGTCCAGATAACATTCATAATCCTCCACACACACACACACACACACACAAAAGAAGGGATTAAAAATGTGTATGAAAGGATGGATTTGACTTTAATTCATTAGGGATTTATTCCATATACGACCTATTGTATATTCTCAATCCCTGAAAAATATAAGACCTTCCGTGTATTTGCAGGTTGCAGGGTCAAATGAACAAGAAACATATCATTGTGGAAGCCTGGAATAGTGCATTGACTGTGGTAAAAGTTGGAAAAAAATAATGTCAAACATGGAGATGTAAAATGAGAATGTTATGTGATTATTGTGATATTATTGTAGCATTTCATTAGTCTTCTATTCACAGGAAAAACAAAGTACTGTACTTCTTACATCTATTTATGAAGTCATGCAAGGTAGGTAAATGCAAATTCTAAAAGCTTGGGGGGGGGGGGATTTAGTATTTTTAGGAAATTTTAATTAATTTGCGGTTATTTACATTTCAGGACCAACTTAAGAAATATACATATAAAACAAAAAACCTCCCAGTTTGGGGAGGGGAGTTCATTTTTATGATCACAAAAGGCATACTAGAATTACGTAAAGATTATATTCTCATTTGTCCCAGCTGATTCATTAACCTGCAGTGAAGTGCAAAAAAATAATCCTGTGTTATTGATAATGAATTTTAATTTAAGTAATTTTAAATTTAAAAACACTTCTGAATGTTTTATATATATATATATATATATATATATATATATATATATATATATATTAGTGCTGTCAATCGATTAAAAAAAATTAACTAATTAATCGCACATTTCTTTTGCAATTAATCGCGATTAATCACAATTTAAAGACTGAAACTTTTTGTATATGTAAATGTAAATAATTAATGTAAACTATTTAAATTCAAATATGATTGTTTATTGGAATTTTTGTTTAACTTGTAACACAGATTTTCTCATATAAACAACATACCTGCAATAAACCATCAATATCCTCCAAATTAACTGTTGGCTTGAAAGCCATATTTATTACAGAAATAAAAACACAGGTATGTGCCATTTGTGTCATTTGAATTTCAAAACAATCAATGCAATTTACATTGGCGAGGCCCTGTAGAGATTGTTTTGGTGGGGTGTTTTGCTTTTAAGTGATATGTCAAAGACGAATTACTTCTCTGGTATTTAAATTCGGCTTTGCAAAATGTACAGATTACTTTTGTTTTATCCACAGAACCATCCGGCAGAGTTTTATACTGAAACTTTCCGTCTAAAAGTCCTTCCTTGGTCTAATCCATACTTCTTTGCACGTTGAACACACGTCGGCCACAACAGGAAATAAAAAAAAACTGCAACCGAGTTAATTGCGTTAAATGTTTTTAATGCATTAAATATTTCAAATTAATCGCATGCGTTAACGCACTAATTTTGACAGCACTAATATATATATATATATATATATATATAATATATATATATATATATATATAATATATATATATATATATATATATATATATATATATATATATATATATATATATATATATATAAAGCTGCTTTTAACCATAAGATATGAAACTAGGATTTAAACACAAATCCTTAAATGAGAAAGCCAAATTAAATCCATTCTTGCATTCGTACTACATATTTTATTATATGGATATAGGATTACCTATACCACATGCCAGATGTGCATTCTAATTTTATTTTGTCTAGGCAGAATGCACAGTATGATGTAGTGACCCATAGAGCAGGGGGAGACAAAATAATCCTAGGAACTTTGTGTTAAATCTTAACGAGGATGAATGTGGATTTGTGGGGTTGTAAGCATGGATCTGAGTGTTCTGGTCCAAGGTAGTGTTCATGTTATTGATGCTGTCTTTACCCAACAGATATAGACTGGGGATATAAAGAAATCAGTTCAATAAAATCAGACTAAAGTGGGGTTTCCTTCTCCATTCTTTACACAAGGACAAATTTACTACAAAGCTGGCACAGTCTGTAAAACTAAAAATATATATTCACCATGTGACCTGGGACGTGAGGAGAAGTGTGGTGTAGAAGTGTACATCTGTACTGGGATCCCACAGGACCAAAATAAAAAATGTTGTGGGAGCAGGTGGTCAGATCTTGTAGGACAGAGGGAGAGAGAGAGAGAGAGAGAGAGAGAGAGAGAGAGAAAGAAAGAGAGGGAGCACCTGTGAGATGGTGATCTACTCATTTTTAAAGAAGAAAAAAACTTCCTTTCACGATTTTCAATAATAATTTACTATTTTCAGTAAAATTACCATGAAGGCCTTACTTGGTGGTGTTAAATGTGTGGCCCTTGGGCCGAGACCAGTCTGGGAAAGGATTTGATCTGACTTACTAATGAATCTGTGTTTTTAAATAAATGTAAATTGACTTGTAGTCTGTTTAATGGTTTAGTTACTGATGATGGTTTAGTTTAGTTACTATATGTTCAATCTGTTTGTGCAGTCAGAATGTATCTTTCAGATAAATGCCAATAAATAAGAAGATTTAAAGAAGCTATTAATGTGCTATTTATGTATTCAACTGACCTTTACAAATGGTAAAACTTTAGTTGTTTTTAAAGACAGTATCTTTTCATAGCTGTGTTCTTTTTATTATTTCACAAAAACGGTGAATTTCTGAAAACATAAATCTGGCAAATGTGCAAAAAGTTGTTTACAGTGCAGTGAGTGCAGGTAAATCATTTTTAAATAACTTCTTTTTATAATAATAATAATTATTATTATTTTATTATTATTATTATTTTTATTATTATTATTATAAAACCAACTGCATACCATATTAAATAGAACCAACTGCATTTAATTCTGGAAGTACATTAGAATTGGTTGTGTGAGTCGGTCAAAATTGGTAAAACAACCAGGTCTAAAATGTTGGGGCGAGCGGATCAAAATTGTTGGAGTGATTGTGTCAAAATTGTTGGGAATAGCTGGTCAAAATTGTTGTAGCGAGCAGGTCAGAATTGTTAAGTAGGTGTCAGAAATATTGGCACAACTGGGTCAGAATCATTAAAGCGGGTGGGTCATACGTTAAAACAGGTCAGAATTGTTTAGATACCTTGCCACAACAGGGTCAGAATTGTTCCAAGCAAGCGTGTGAGATAAAGTGGGTCAGAAATGTTGGAGGGAGTGGGTAAGAATTATTGGGGCAGGTCAGAATTGTGGGAATGGGTGTAATTAGTCAGAATTCCTTAAGGTGCAGGTGGAAGTGAGATAATAATAAAAATTAAAAAAAAACAAGCACAAGACAACACAAAAAAAACAAAAAACAGAATAGGGCACCTTAAAGTTTTTACTTTCTAGAGGCACGTCACAAGCCAAGGCTTATGTTCATCCATACTGATAAGTTCAATCTTAAGGTCGTGAGGTTATTGCACAGTAGTGACTCTACAACTACAAGTTTGTTACTCAGTTCATATAGGTAAATGCATGGAGTATGCAACTCTTCATTAATTTTGCCTTTTCTAAAACATAAGTGCTGTACAATAAAACAACAAGAAACACAAGGCTGCGACTAACAGACAGAAACAATAAAACGATAAGAATTGTACATGACAAAACACATAAGCACAATACAATGTGCCAATCTTCCACTATCTTGTGAAGAACAGTGAATGTCTTTGTCCAAATGTAATTAATTTAAGGTTAGAATATTATGAAAATCTAGTTCCTGAAAATCATGCAGAAAGAATGTGACATGGAATGTGTTTAATAACACTATATATAACTATATGTGCTTATGTACCCTATCCAGTTAGTTTTGTAGGTTATTTATAAAGGCTTTTGGACTTAAGTATAAAAATGCATCAAGATTTTATTTGAAAGGTTCTTTAAAAGCATCTTAAAACTAAATGCCAAAGCTGAGCAATAGGAAAAGTGAGTCACAGCAAAGGGAAGTGTGATGAGGTGCGATTGTGCCATCTAGTGGAACAATGTAGACAGTTCACAAGCTAGTGGTGAATGAGAAGTACAGTACAGTATGTATAATAGGGCAGGTTACATTATATTACATTGCATATTCTAGCAAATTCTATTATATATATATAATTCTATATGTATAATATGTTAAATATTATATTATATTATATTATATTATAGTACATTATATTATATTATAAATATTTTTAATACCAACAATATCTAGAAGCCAAGGTTCTTTAGATGTTTATATATGACTTCTGCATGCAATTTCCTCTACAATCTTTTACCTTTTTTTTCTTAGAAAAAATAGAGCTGAACCCTGCACCATTTATGTTCACACACATAAATAATAAATTCCATACAGTGTCCTGAACTCTGTTGACGTCATGGTTGAAATAAGAAAAAAAAAAAAGAAAGAAAGAAAGGCATTAACAGAATTTTTTTTTTTACTAAAACACCAATGCCCTCTCTATCACATTTATGGACTACATGACATACAGTATTTGAATAAAATTTCCGCCACACTTACTTTTTTTAAGTTAACTAAGATTACTAATGACTATATAAATGTGCCCTAGCTGTGACTGATAATCCAGTAGCGTATGTTTAAAACACAGGAGATACGTTAGGCCAGAAAATAAATGGTCTGTGTACTGTGGACTGCAATATTTTTTTAGCCTATTCACAAGAATCTTCACAGTCATGTAAACCTACTGGAAGTCAAAACAAAGATCTAAGTAATCTATCATGGTAGGAAAGGAAACTTAACGACAACTACGCACACTAAAGTAAAAACATGCTTTTAGTATAATGCTATTTTATCGATTTAGACATTTGGAAGCATACAGTAAAGTCTTGGAGTAATTCACCACTAGAGGGCAGAACTAGGATTTCAATTGTTTACTTCCCATCTGTTAGCAAACTGTACAATAATTGATGACTGCAAATGAATTAGAATTAATGGTGGAGGTAACAAACAGTAGTTTTTGTAAACCAACTTAAAATAAACGATATAACCTGCTCCAAAGCTGACTGTAACCTGTAAACTGTGCAAACTCAGTACAGACCATAACACTGTTCAAGGGCTGCACTGAATCAAGCACTTTTGTTGCCAAGTGCCACCCACTGGGTAGTTCTCACTTCGCATGACATCTTCTACTTGAGAAGGCAAAGCCTAATACATACTTCCTCTAAGACACAAACACAGCATCAGAATGGGGAGGGTTCATAGCCAGTGATGTATGAACATTAAAGACTCATCGTTATAGGGAGTTCTCAGCATTGATATGAATAGAAATGTGATAAAAACAAGCTTTTAATAATAAGTTTCAGATTTAAAGTCTTGAATCAATATCAATAAGGTTTTTAGGTACTTGTCAGTTTTGGCATCAGAAATTATATAAAACCCCCTGATTTGTCTGTAATGAGTCAAATGATTCAAATGAGACAGTTGCTTTTTGTGGAAATTGATAAGATGAGAAAAATCCTAGCGCAAGACGGGATAATAGATTAGTTAGCATGTAGCTGTCTAAGCTTATGTCACAATTTTCCCCTCTAGTGCACCATGTGTCCTGAAGCAGACCGTTTATGGTTTGCTGTACATCATGTGATTGTCTCTGGACATGTAGGTACAGATTTATCTTGTCGCTGTCCATGTTTTGTGATTGGTGTGTTCCCTGATTGTTCCCACCTGTTCCCTATTCAGACGTAATTAGTAAATCTATTTTTAGCCTCCCGGTTCTTTGTCGCATTGCCAGTTCCTTTTCATTTCTATTGATTAAGGTTTAAGATGATTTTCTGTGCCATGTTTCTTCTCCTTTTAAATCTTGCTTGGAATTTGCTAATGATCATGGCACACCGATCTTGTGCATACAGTATGCTCTACCTCAACTCCCTGCACATTCTGGGTTCTATTACAGTCTAGTGTCAGAGCCAAAGCCCTCCTAGTAAATCAGTCCATTCTCTTACCTTCTTGATGTTCTCAGGCAGTTATTTTCAGTGGGTATCTGCCTATCTAGTCGAACAATATGGAAGCCATGTACCGAAAACAATGGGGTGATTTTTTTTTTCTTTAATAATCGATGAAGGTTTTGAGCTGTACACACATGCAATCTCGCCTAAACAACTCTTACACTTTGTGACACAATAAAAGTATTATTTCAAACATTTTGCAGGCTGCTGTTTTAGAAAACCAGAAAATAAAGAATAAACCAGTTGTTGGGTCAAAATAACCCAACCAGGTGTTTACAGAAACAACCCAGCATTTTTTAGAGTGTATTTTTTGAGTTATTCTAATGTTCTATTCTAAAATTAAAAAATAATAACAATAAACCAATACAAACAAAGGCTATATAACAGTTCATTAATCCCCCTTGACTACCTACTGTAGCATCAACAATTTGATATATTAAATACATACAATAAAAAAATAAAAAAAAACTGGGTTGCTCGCAAATCCCATTTCAGCATTATAAACAGACCAACATGCATCCACATCTGTGCACATGTCAGTGCAAGGCCTGTCTCATACTGTCATCATAAAAAAAGGCAACGAATATTACATTATAAGGCAGCTGAGGTTTTTATGCATTAACAGGATAGTTAGTTTTTTTTTTTTTTTTTTTTTGCTGCCTTAAAATCAAAATTGTGGTGCATATAAGTAGATTACAACAGGTCCTGATTGTTATACATGTCTCTGCTCTTTTTTCAATTGATTTTTGTATGCTGGCTGAAAGCTTCACAATTTTGATGGTTGCAATCTGGTTTGTTGTCCGCACATTCCTGTAACCTGGCAGAAAAACTTTTTTGTACATTGGAAATCTCATTTTCACTGTCTTTTCACATCACCATGTGAAAGAGTATCTATGAAATTGTAAATTTGGCTCTTTTTGTGTACTTTACTCTGAAAGCAGATTTAGTAACAATAAGTACCATACCTATAGGACTTATAGTACAGGACATTGGAACGGTCGAAATCTGGCTCACAAGACTAGACTGGAATGTTCTGCTCAGGAGAAGTTACCAGCTGCTCACAGGCAAGGAGACGGGAGAGAGTCAGTGTACACACACTTACACACATGTGCACACACCCCCGTCACCTGCACCGCTTACTGTGATGTTGGTTAACTCCCAGTGGCTGTGTACAGATGGTCGTTTCAATGGACTCTCATTTATCATCATTCAGAATCTAATCCAGTCAAATCAGTGCTGACCTTCCACTCGCACAAACACTGATTGTCTGTAATTTGGATGCTTTACACACACACACACACACACACATACACACACACACACACACACACACACACAAACACACACAGATATATAGATATATAGAGAGGTAAGAGCTGTAGGACTGTAGGAGTCTGAAGAGTGCTGACAAGATAAATGTTCGTTTTAAAGTACGTATAAATGTGAGTGCACTCGGAAATCAAGTTTGCTCTCACAATTATTCATTTCTCACTCATTGTTGGTAAGAGTTACACTCACCAACACTGTTTCTTTAAAGCTCTCTCTCTCTCTGTCTCTCTCTCTCTCTCTCTCTCTCTCGCTTTCTCTCCTCTTTTGTTGTCAAAATAAGAGAGTGCATTTTAATCAAGGGCACACACAGAGACTGCATTAGGCCTACTTTAAAACTTTCAAATGGAGTGCACTAATTGGTCACATTTTATTGACAGCAAGGCCAGACTTCATCTTTACTAAAGCATTTATCCACAAGGCTCAAGAGTCTATTTCCCAGATAATGTGGACACTCGTTGGCATTAATCACCTACACATGTATGGGTGAAAGTAGGCCAGGACGGTCTGGTACTGTGTACCACTAAAAGATTCAGTGGTGGTATGCAGTACTGGAAAGGTGGAGGGAGGGAGCATCTGCCTGCCAAAACCTACATTTAAAACAAGTCATGGAACTGTAGCAAGAAACCACAACTGATAATGCTGTCATCTTAAACAACACGCTGCCTTCTCTACAACTGTTCCCAAGTCATTCCGAATTGCTTCAGAACCGCTCGCGATGTGTTTCGATCGTTTGTTTCTGCTAAACATGAACACAAGCTTCTGCCAACACTCTGATAGGTTCATAACTCACCTCACTGCTTTATTCATCTCTAACATCAGCTGCAAGAATAACTACATTCTAACAAGGCTAAATTCCAAATATTTCCCTTATCTCTAAACAAGGGCACTACTTGGTGTGTGGAACAAGGGATTGTACATCCAACATCCCACTCTAGCCTTCCATTTTAGAGTCAATGGAATTCAACACCAGAACACAGCAAGTTTTTTTTATATTCTAAAACAAAACTACCTCCCCATGGTTAATTCCTCTTTCCTTTTGGGTACAAAGTACTGGTAAGGATTTAAAACTACTTTCAGCCCTGTAAAATAACCCTTTATATTACGGTTTCTTTAACTAACATTGTTTAATAAATTAGTTCAGATAAATTATTATAATTTAATAATCATCAATAATAATAAAAAAGATATTTACTAATTATCTCATTTAACATCAGTTGTCAAATTTTATTACAGCATGGTCCGGCTGATCTCTAAAAAATAATTAGTCAATATATTCAACTTTGCTTTTCAGCCGCTGTAAAGTCTGTAGTTTTCCTTGTTCTATTTCATTAAAGTGATGTTCATGGTGGCTATGAAAGTGATTATTTTCCTTACTTTATTCTTCATTATATTTATTTTATGGTTAAAAGAACACAACAAGTGTTAGATGCTGTGTTACTGTTAGTTATAATGAATTTATGATAATGTTCATGGTTTGGTCATGTTAAATAATGGAGATGGGGAAAAAATTGATTTAATTATAAATCGTAGTTCTTTCGTGTAGTAATTTAAGTACCGCCAAACTGACTCCAAAAACGGTTTTGTTGTTGTTTTTAAATAGTTTTACGGTCATAATAGAGATGAACCAGTCGATCAGCCAGTGACCAGAATTATGCAGGATTTCAGTTTGGTCATGACTGGTGACGGTGATTGGCCGATCATCTAATATATAACCGATTGTTTACCGAGCGCAGGAGCTTCCAAGTGGTGCAGAGGAAATGCATTTTATGGCGTTACATTATAAAATATCATGTAAATTAAAAGCTTCTGATCTGCTTTTTTTATCGACTCCGTAAGCGAATTAGTCTATATACACACAATTATTTAATAAACACATGTCACAACACACCACGAGCACGAATTAGTCAAATAATCTTGTGCGCAGAAGCCCTGCATGCCTGCGTGCTTGTAAATGCTTAACCCACGCACTCACTGTTTGGTTGAGTTATGAGACTTTGTAGGCATTTTAGAAGGTAAAACGTCACAGGTTCTTTAAAATCCTACAGGTGGCGCACTCTGTGCTATTAACACATCATCATCATCTTGTGTAGTCGGAGTAATTTTTGCATTTAAATTTATTTTGTCTTGTACAGATGAAAATGAAAATTTTTATATTTTGGTCTACCTTCTTACAGTTAAACTATTTATTTATTTCTTGCTTCTTTCCTATTTCTTTCCTATTTCTGGTTAATTATTTAAAAAAAATGTTTTTATTAAGTTCACAGGTGGTCATATAAGCATTTCACTACATATCGTACTGTGTATGACTGTGTATGTGACAAATAAAATTTTTATTTGAATTAAATTTATTTGCTACAGTAAGTTTAGAAAAAAACATTTACAGTAAACAAATAAACATTAAACTCTTGTGTTTGTTATTTTGTTTTGTTTAAATTCTTTGATTGGTTTTTAAGTGAGCAAACTAACGTCATGAGGAACGGCCTACATTTAATTTATCACTTTTTTAAAGGTTTAAAATTGCAACAAAACCTGGGGGAAATGTCAAATCGAATCATATTTATAAAATCGTAATACTTGTATAATTAAGAAGCACAAGGTTTATTGTCTATAAAACAAGACATGTAATACGGAGCTGTGTGCTTCTTGGTGTTATTAACTGATTACACGTCAAGCAGCAAGATTAGATCTGAGACCAACCTGAGTAGTGCTGTGAACCAGAAAGGTCAGACGGGCTTTGTCAGCTAAGCTCATTACAAAGCATTTAGACTAAGTGATGTTTGAGAGGAGGCACGGAGTACATCATGGTGTCATTGATGGTAATATGTCATTTCACACTGCGGAAGTTTTGATGTATTTAAAAAAAAAAAACTTGAACCCTGAAGTTGTACAACAAACTGTGTACATGTTTGTGTAAAGAAGTGAAGTCATTCTAAATAATAATAATAATAATAATAATAATAATAGTACTTTCAGCAAAATAATTTTTTTAAATTGTACATACAGTATATCTTAAAACGAACCACTTAAAAAGTATTACAATTATTTCTTGGACCTTGAGAACCAGTACTGTTATAAATCATTTAATGTTTGTAACTTCTCAGCTGAAGGAAAGTTACTTCCTGCGTCCAGGAAAGTGATTTAGTATTATGATTAGGCACTTTTGCACGTGCGTACATTCCTGTGTGATGGCTGTGTTTACATATCGGTTGGAATGTGCTCGTCTTCCTCACGCTCTGCCATGAAAAGAAAAACTCCATGCCGGACAGGAAATGTGAGATGTTCCGATAGGTGCAGAATCTAAACATCTTTAGGGCTGTTTTATTCTGGAATGAGAATGAAAATGATGTTTTAAATGCATCTGGATGATGTTTTGTTTGAATATTTGCCACAGATGTTTCAGTTTGATAAAATATGTAGCTTTCTCCTTCGGTATTTATTTATTTATTATTATTATTATTATTTTTTTTTTATCAGCAGTGCACATTTTCATCTTGTATGCTTTATCCTGGTTCCTCATGGCCTCCTTAGTGAATGCCCTGCATCCTGGCCTGGGGATAACTCGATCCAATTACCTGGCCTCGTCTATGAGACTGTTTCTGTCAAACTCATAGTGAAGGATTGAGGGTCTTCAATCAAACCAACAGCTCCAGAGTCAGGTTTGAAAACGGTAGATCTGAATCACATATAAAAGCAGCGAACGATTTCTCGAGCATTTCCTACGGTCTTCTTAAGGTGCCTTGTGGTTGATGGTCTTGTCCAAGATTTTCTTTCACTCTTCGTACAGCCATCTTAGGAGTGCCTTCAGAACAACCTAACATCAACGTATGATATTCGTGAATCATTTAGAAGAACACATTAAGTTGTTGACGGGCCAAATGACTTCCACTTACGTTCTGCACATCAGTCGATTTTCTAGCATTAGAGAGAGTGGATAGCTGCTACGTTAAATACAGTACCATGACAAAATGTGCCGACAGACAGGAGATGTTCCTACCAATACTTCAGTGCACCGTAAGTTATATAAGGACATATGAGTGCTGTACGACCACCTTAAGACCAAAACTTTTGTAAGATTGACTTATGTAGGCTGTAGGAAGGTCCTAACGCAACCTTAAGGCGAATGTAAGAACTGTACATCCACCGTATGATAGAAAAGTCAACTTTTTTTCTCAAAAATGCCTTTTTTGTTCCTAACGGCACCCGTACCAACTTCCTAGGGAGGCTGTAGAAAACTTTGATCCCTGCCACAAATGTCAACGAACTGCAGACGTTGAATTTACTGCAGATTTATAAATGTCAACTTGTACCATAAATACTGTCTTGAAGATTACATCGGATCTTTCTCAATAGCGTATACCGAGTTTTATTTATCTGTGTGGCATAGGACTGTTTAAACTGTCATGTAATTTATGAAGAATAGGTCTGCTGATGTTAAAAGTCCGGTCATTAAAATCTTTTCTGGCACATCAGATGTCTGTGTTTTGTTCACAACCTCCAGATTTGTTTGATACAAAGTAAGTTCCTGGCTTGTGTGTGCTTTGCATATAATCAGAGACTGAAAAATACATGCAAATGTGCCATAAACATGCTGTAGGTACTGCTGGGCTGGGCTGGGTGAATGGGTTATAGAGCAGTGGGGAAACAGCTATTAAAACACATGCTGCTGAGACAAGTGGTAGAATTCAACAGCTGCCAAGACAAAAGGTTCACACTCGCACGCACAGTTACACACACGCACACAAATGCAAATGAAGCAAGCTCAATCTGTCTTCTTAAATGGAATGAAATGAGTTGAAAAATAAGAAACAGGGGGTCTTAATAAAGAAAATTGCTTTAGCTACAGCAATTCTTTGTAGTACAATTTGCAGGGTTCCATCTGTTATTGCCAGTTCACGGTGATCTATTAAAGTAAATTTGTCACAATGTAAAACAGAACTCATATAGTGTTTTTTTTTTCATTTGTTTTTGTTCTTTAGGATGACATTTTTCACAAGAAATCATCTCCAGAATTTGCTTGACAAAAGTTGAGGAAACAGGAGATGTTTCATTAAGTAGCAGTGATTATGATGTTTTCTCACTTGGCTACAGTATATATGATGATGATGATGATGTCAAAAGTTTAAGACAATGGAATGAAAAGATGTTTCTTTTATGTGTCTGCAGTTTTCATGATTCTCCTGCAATCTCATTACCTGACCTAGGCATTGTTATAAATTGAAAACGGGCATGGTACAGCATAAGATTTTCATATAAAAAAGAAAAAACTTACTTTGGTAAATAAAAACAGAAGCAGAAACTGTTGACACAGGAACAAAATAGATAGTTAAACCAGATGCGGGACAGGACAATACCGCAAACTAGAAACTTAAATAACAAAAACAAATGAAAAAAAAGAAAGAAAAAAACAATATGAGTTCTGTTTTACATTGTGACAAATGTACTTTAATAGATCACCGTGAACTATATATAAGTTGTGCACCCAAACAAAGTGTCAGAATAAAATTCCTAAAACACAAAGTGGCCACAAAGGGAGTCCCTTTAACAAGCGCTATACTCCAAAGGTGGTCCAGGATATCCCTCCAAAATCCCTGGTCACTTCTTCCGCTGCTGAGGCTGTGATGCAGGGCCTTGGGGCTGGGTGGGGACTTTGAATAAGGGCTGTGCCAGAACTGGGCACTACCAAGTGGCTGGCATGGACCTAAGATTGGCCATGAGCATGTGGCTGGAATTAGACATTTAAACTGGGCACTGCCATAGGAGCTCAGCACTAGCTTGACATCCTCACAGCCAGGCTTAGCACCATCACAGTGTAAGCAACGCCGGAGTGTGGCGCAAGCAAAAATCCAACAATACTGGGGTACACTGCGGGCACAATGTCCTCGAAACTGGAGGTGGTGAAATGATGTTTTCAAACACAGCTGGTGGAGACAGGAGTATGTCCCTGGTGCTGGGTTAGGCGGAGACGGTGCAGATCAAGGCTAGGTAATGCAGGGCTTCCAGCAGCCATTGCAGAGTGTGCTGTGTAGCTCAACAAATATCCTAGCTTGCTGCTAGATGGAATGCAGCTGTCACTATTGTCCCTTGCTTACCCTTTATGACACACCGTACAGGGAACATCTTTACCCCAGCCATCCCCTTGACTAGCTCCATTGCCCCCTAGTTGACAGCTGAGTGCTGTTATGGGGCAACCCCAACACTCATGCACTTATCCCTGCTCCAGTTCCTAATGGAGCGCACCTGTTCACAATGACACTGTTCTTTTAAACAACTCTTTAGTGTCTGATGTTATCTGTTTGTCTTAAATAGTGCTTTTAAAAGTCGCCTTGATTCACACGTACTGTCTTACTAGTTGTGTTGAGGTTAGGCCTGACAATGCATTTGATCAGTTTGGCTTTTATCATTTTTTTATTTGGTATCATGACACACCGGAGATATTATTGTATAAATATTATATTAAATGGACATTCTTTAATTTAAAATCAAGTATACAATGCCTTTATTCACTTTTGTAGGAACATCTTTCCAATCCTAAATAAAGAGACCTCATAGAGATATATAATTTTAGACAATTTCCCACACATATCCACAGGAAAACTGTGCCTAATTTACCCTGATAGACAGTCAGTTTATCCCACACAGCTAATAAACACTGTATGAATTAATTAAACACTCTTGTGGTTAAAACACACACTTTTTGTGTTGAATATATGTTTTTTTTTTATTCAAACAGAGGCAGCAGAATATGCATAGAAAGTGCATTACAAAATAAATAGCTCCTGCATCTTTAGGTAGATAAAGGTTTTATTCAGGTGGAATTAGATTTACACTGGCACTTGGGGGAATTGCAACATTTCCAGGTGTTACTCTGTGATTATATTTCCATCCGGATGAGCAATATTACCGTTATTGTCCATTCTCCCATAAAGTTTACAAAGAAAATTAAATTATGTTCCTGACCAACACCACATGGTCTGATAATTTTTATCTGAATAGACAGGGTCTCCTTCCCTTCAATTAAATTTTTTTTTTTTAAAGTTGTGATTCTTTATGAAGTTGGCAAGCATGTACATTGTATCCATGTTGAACACGTCCTAAATTGAAAACGCAGAAGAGCATGATTGATTAAAAGACCTATTATGATGACAGCTACAGTTATAAAGCTACTTTATATTCACATTTGCCATATCATTTCCTAGATGTAAAAAAAGGTGTTGCATCAAAACTGCTTAATCAGCATCTAGTGTCAGCAGGTCTGTGTGTTACCTCTGCTTCAAGTACTTGATCGCCCACTCAGGAATGTTTATGGGCGCATTTTGGGAGTAAGGCTCATACAGTAATCCCACATTTGCATTTAAACATCTTTTGAAAACTGTATCTCTATTGCACAAGTTAAAACATTGTGCACTAACGTTTACAAAATGACAGGTATAGGATTTAGCTGTTTTAAACTTTTAAAAAACATTTTTATTGAAAATTTTATAACTATTTTAATAGTATTATTACTATTATTATCTTGTCAAAGAAAAATAATTTTGTGAATGCAAGGAATGTTAACATTCAGGATTACCGGCACACTAGGAGCAGATTTTTTTAAATGGAAAATTTATGTAATCATTCTTAAAATGTGTATATGTTATAAATTATTTAGACCAGAAAGCCTCATGCATTTTTATTATGATGTTCAGCCGAATTGCTCACCCGAGAAAGGTAAGCTAATTTCACAATTTTACAGTATTCTAGTAAGTAACATGACAAGTAAAACCAGGCACATTATTACAGTACATTACAGTACATGTGGTCCCAAGCATGAATAGTTTCTACGGCCAAGTGCTGAAGTTTGGTTGTGAACCCTGGACCAATGTTTGCTAAGGACTGGTGGTTGGGTCTCTGGACCGATATTACAACATTCTGAACGGAAGTAGTCCCGATCCCCCCCAAAAAATGCAAATGTAAAAACACTCTTTGATCCAGACAAATAAGTAAAAAAAAAAAAAAAAAAAAATAATAATAATATATATATATATATATATATATATATATATATATATATATATATATATACTGTATATATATACTGTATATATATATATATATATATATATATATATATATATATATATATATATATATTAAAAAAAAGTATTTCTCTATTGTTAATTGGAAAAACAATATAATGGAAAATTGCTTAAAGCAGTTTAATTTAATTTAACTCAGAGGAACTATGTAACACATCACCTAGTGAAATAGGGTTAAAGCCGACATGTAAAAAATTAACTGAATTACAATAAGTAAAGGGTGATGTGGCAGGATTTTGTTATATTTTATACTAGAATGCAGCACAATGGCTAAGTGGTTAGCACTGTCGCCGTGCACCTCCAGGTTCTGGGTTCAATTCCCACCTTGGGTATGTGTGCCAAGTTTGGAGTTCTCTCTGTGCTTGGTGGATTTCCTCCAAAGGCAAGCAGATAAGTGTGTGCCCTGCAATGAATTGGCAATTTGACTAAAGTATCAGCTAACTGATGGCAGTCTAACTTATGTCTGGTACAAATGGTACAAGTGCTTTTTTTACAATTATGAAGAGCTTTGAGCTAAGAGCTTTGAGCTAAACATTATACTGCTCAATATACTGTACGTAGATGTTATACTGTATGAATTTCAACAGAAATGCCTTGAGAAAGCGATTAGCATAATGGCAGACATGTGAGCATGAAGGAGATTTTTACTACATGCTTTGCTTGGAGCTCTCCTAAATAGAAGAACAGAAGAAACATTGAAGAGCTTACTCAAAGGCTTTGGGCTAGGATCAGAAGGTTGTGAAATCAAATCCCAGCACCTCCAAGCTGCCACTGCTAGGTCCTTGATTAAAATCCTTAAATTACTCAGTTGTATCCAGTCCCACTTGCAAAAAGCATAAAGTAATTGCAAATGTTGAGGTGGGCCACCATTTTATTTCCATTTTATTACACCTATTACTCATTGTTTGCCAAGAAGCACTGTTGTGAAAAACCCTGGACACTTTGGACTTTTCAAAAGTTCATTTTAGGTCAATGAAGCATGATGAAGAAAAGAAAAAAAAACACTCATTAAACTGCTCTGTAACAATCACTGTGATTAAAAAGTACTATTAAAACTGAATCTGATCATCAGTGCACATGTGTAACTGAATTTTAAATTAGTTTCCTTGTAAAATATTTTTAGTTTTTGATTTATACCTGTTGCATTAATTGACACTAAAAATAAATGATTTCTTCAATCCTGTGCTAGTTTAAACCTGCTGGGTAAATTTACTGCCTTAATTTTGTTATAGTATTACCAACTACTGGGTGATCATTCTACTTAGCCATTGGTCCTTTTTACCTCTTTGCCATATGCATTTTTGTTCTTCATACATAAAAACTAAGACATTAATCTATAAATGCTGAGGTCAAAGAGGTAAGAAAAAAAGTGTTGAAAATAATGTAATAAAGATGAGTGCTGTTTTATATAGTTTTAATCATTAGTCATAATATGTTTTATACTGATGTGTCATACAGTAACATTAACACCACATTACAGTATATTAACACATCAATATTAATAATTAATAAGTAAAATGGTGACAGAATAATGGGCACTTAAGGCTTACCTATGTCCACAGTGTCTAAAAAGCAAATTCACCCATTGTGATGGGTTTCGAAGCCAATGCAGAACAAAGTCATTGCTGGCCACTACAGAAATGCATCAGAACACCCAGTGCACCACAGTCTGCCAAATATTGGAACCAGCAGGCAAGGGGCCCAAGATCGCTGGCTCCACTGCTAAACTCCCCACATCACAATCTCATCGAGTCTGTTTTTCTTTTTTCCCTGGAGTCCATGGATGCCCCACCCACAACCCACAGCACCCATGGTTTTAATAGCAATATTTAAATGTAATGGCCCATCAGTGTTACAGAAAAAAAAAAAGGGAACATGTTTACATTAGGTGTTAGCGTAAGGTTTTATAATATGATGAGAAGATTCCCATGCCTCAATGCCCATGAAACAACCCCCTCACTGCAATTCATGACTCCTTATGTGGTAACACTTTATATAGCCCGTATCTCAATGAATATACATCCAAACTGCTCGTGTCTGCTTTAGCTCTTTTGTTTAAACGGAAAATGCAAATGTGTTTCCTATCGACTGTATGTCTCTGCGGCTCTCTATGACTTACATGTTAATGACTGGTTCTTTTGATGCACAGGATGTATGTGACAAATGGCACGTGGCCAAAAGCTTAAATATGCTCTCTTTGGTGATAAGAAACAGAGAACTTCAGACATCAAGTATGCGTGTGTGGTTGTCTCTCTTCAAACATCAGCCAGTAAGTGTATTAAAGTACGATGCATAGAACAAGCAACAATTCTTCTCATATTATATTAATTTTAAAACAATTCAGACACCCTTTTTTAATCCTTACTGGTAGTTTCTATTTGACATCCTTGACTTTAACTGTGCTTCACTGGTACTTAGTAGCTAACTACATATCAAGCATAAACAGCATACAGAATATGGAGGCTTAATGGTTAGCACTGTTGCCTTGAACCTCAAGGATCTGGGTTCGATTATTGGCCAGGCTCGATTCTTGCCTCTGTGTGCATGGAGTTTTCATGTTCTCCCCGTGCTTGGTAGGTTTCCTCCGGGTATTCCGATTTTCTCCCACAGTCCAAAAACATGCAGCTTTGGCAAATAGGCGTTCCCAAATTTCCTGTAGTGTGTGAATGAGTGTATGTGTGTGTGCCCTGAGATGGATTAGCACTCTGCCCAGGGTGTACCCCGACTCATGACCTGCAGACCCCTGCGACACTGCATACAGAATAAAACAGGATAGACCATGAGGGAGAGTAAGTGAGCATACTTCATAAGGTTGAGCATAGTCGTAAAGACTTCATTTACTTCTCATTACTTAATGTGGCAAAGTAACACATACTCAAACTAGAAAAATCTATCTAACTGACTGCAAAAAAAACAAAACTTTTTTTTTAAGCCTTGGCAAAAATGGGAGATTTTTTTCTTTCTGAATATTTTAATAGCTATCTGAATTCAACACCACATATTAAGATTTACTGACTACTTAAAAATAGCCTGAACTATGTCTAGCTGTGATATACTGGGAATAATTTGAACGATTTTCATGCTGTTCTCTTCCTTAGTCTGAGACTATGGGGGCTATAAGCTATAAAAACTACTACTATTTGCTTTGCAGGCTGTTTTTAGGAAATTTAAGAGAAATATAGTTTAAACTTTTTATATGAATAAATATCTATATACTATTAGATAAGGTGGCTTAGTAGTTAGCATTATACCACTAAACTAATTTTCTTAACAAGACAGGTATGCTACAGTAATACCTGGCTCTGATTAGTTTTTCTGAGGTCATTAATTCAAGGATTTTATTACTTTTTCAACTAGCACTATGAGGTTTTTATGGTTCTTGCACCTCCACGGTCTGGGTTCGATTCCCGCATCAGGTCTGTGTTCATTACTATAACAAGTTCTCCCTGTTTGCTCCAGTTTTCTCCCACAGACATACAGATTAGGCCAACTAGTGTTCCCAAATTAGAAGTAGTGTGTGAAAGAGCATAAGAATTTGTCTTGAGTGTCTTGGGATAGGCTCCACGACCCTGTATACAGGATGAAGCATTATAGACAAGTGACTATTAGATAATTTATCTATTAGACATACAATATAGTACCTATATCAATATGTTTTCTTAGAGTGTTTATCATTTTAAATGTACCTAATATTCATACAGGACAAAAAAAATCTATTTTGCGATATATGTGAAACAGGTGAGAGATATACTAGAGTAGACTCCTCTCATAGGTATGTGTCCTCTGTCCTTCCCTCCTTCCTCTGCTCCAGATGAGTTTGCAGACATTATAGTTGTGTCTATAATACAGTCTATAAAAATGCGAAGAGCATGTATTACTGCTGCTCTCACAGTACCTTTTTCAAAACAACTTAAACTGGAAAAAAACCACAAAAATTATTTTTTTCCCCCAAAAGGCCATGTGTAGTATTTCTGTATAGATTAATGCACCAGCCATGATGTATAACTATAGAAATAGATAAAGTAGACGCTCCACACCAATTAGAGGAATGGTTGGAATTTCCAGGTCCTTATTACCCAGCCAGTGACAGCAAGACACAAGAGGCCAATGATGCTGTTTATCTTCCAACTCACTATAATGTACGATGGCCGAGAAGTGCAAGAAACAAAATAACAAATTTAAAAACAAAATGAAAACAAAACAACAAAACTGAAAACAAAATAAATTCAAAATCAAAATAAAAAAACCAATTACAATATAAATACATCTAAATGTCAGTGTGACTCCGACAGCACTTCATATATATACGTCTTATATTTTTCAGTGACAGATGTCTCGTCCAATCAGTGGTAAGAATCAACAAGCCAAAAAAGGTAGGTGTGGTTGGCGAATGACATTCTTACCGCTGATTGGACGAGACATCTGCCACTAAAGATCAGCAATAAGAATTTCATTCGCCATCATCTGTCATCTGTCACTCAAAATGCACAGGAAGTACTGCAGCCACACGGACATTTAGGGATTCATTTCGGTATTTTAGGATTATATATTACTTTAGGCAACTAAGTTTTGTTAAATGTGCTTTAAAATTATTCTGACTTCACTTGATATTACTTCTTGTATGTCTTAATTGACAGATGTCTCATCCATTCAGCGATAAGAATTTAATTTGCGAACTATATCTACCTTTTCCGTTTGACTGAATTGTCGTTGTGTTTTCTGATTTGTTATTTTGTTTTCGGTTTTGTTATTTTGTTTTCTGATTTGTTATTTTGTTTTCGGTTTTGTTATTTTGTTTTCTGATTTGTTATTTTGTTTTCGGTTTGTTATTTTGTTTTGAAACTAGCTCGGGCACCATAATAATGGCACAGTATTATAGTGTTGTATTGAGTAAGTTTTCTACGAATACAGACAGATTTCTGTGAAACAAAAGCAACAACAGAGTGAATTCATTAAATTCTACGATATGCACGAACATATGACTGGCAGGTCTAGTTTTGAGACTGAATGTCTTCTGCAAAGAGACTTGCTAAATTATTCTTGAATAATCCATAACCTAACCTTGAATAACCTAGCCACTGAAAGCAACCCTAGCTGGCTCCACACTTCCACTATATAAAGTTACAGTTACAGTACAAGATAACGTTTTTGTTCATTTTTATTTGTTAGTTTGCCATATTGCATTGTACTGCATGTAGTTATTAGTTAAACTGCATTTGGAACAGGCGACACGGTCGCTTAGTGGTTAGCACTGTCGCCTTGCACCTCCAGGTTAAGGGTTTGATTCCCAGCCAGGTTCAATTCCCGTCTCTGTGTGCATGTAAGTGTGCATGTTCTCCCTGTGCTTGGTTGGTTTCTTACGGGTCTTACCACGTGCAGATTAGGCTAACAGGCGTTCCCAAATTCCTGTATTGTATGAGTGGCACTATTCAGGGTGTATCCCGTCTCGTGCCCTAAGTCTCCTGTGATAGCCTCCAGGCCCCCCGTGACCCCAAATACAGGATTAAGCGGTATAGACGATGACTGAGGGAGGGTCTTTGGAACTGCAAAGTACCCTTTATATACAGTATCAAACATGCTCAAATGGGCTAGCACAGAAAAAAAGACACTAATATAAGTTTTTATTTTTTTCCCATCAGATTATTTGTTGTAAGTAACTGTCCTAAGCCCAAATTTTTTGACTGTTGTGGTGCAACATAATAAAACATGCACATAATTGTGGAAAAAAAATTGTTTAATTTTTTTTTTTTTTTACTGTAGATTCACACATCATATCAGATTTGCATGTTATGAAGAGTTAACATCCAAACTTACAAGTGTCTTTTATCTGACTCTAATTTGAAGGACATTATAAATATTTTTGTGCAACCACTCATTCACTTCGAACAATGGACGCAATTTTAGAGAAGAAAATGCTTGGGTTTTTGCTCTGCGAGATGACAAGCAGTCAGTTGGCTGTATTTGTTGAGGTCCAGAAGAGGAAAGAAAGCCAGTTGCCTCGCTTTAGCTGTTGTAGTAGTTATTGCTAGCACTGCTATGAAATCCCCATGTTGCCGGTGCTGACTGGCATCAGCGAGCGCCCCACAAATGCACAGAGGCAAAAAAGTCACATGAATTCGACCTGCCTGTCATTCAAGTTGCATAAATGTGTGATACTTGGATACAATCTGAAAAAAAAAAGAAAGTAAAAAACAGCCCTAAAAAAACTGATTTGTGTCACATTAGGGTGAAAAACCAAAACTGAGTCACTGAGGCTGGGAATATATAACCCTTGATAAATAGTCCTAAGTGTAATAAAGGTGAATGTAGTACCCACTTTACTTAATTGCTGTTTTTTACTAAATCTTTTTCAAGGAAACACTAAAAGTGAATAAAGTAAGCACTTGTTGTCTAATCAAAAGTACAAATTTCAAAAAGAGAAATGACAGAAATATAGATTTAGTGGTTTTTGCGTTTTCTGCTTACAGTATCATCCGCTAGTCAAAGAAAACAAGGCACAAATAAACAAGAGCATTTGAGACATCGAAATTTAAACTTATCTTGCAAATATGCAAGAGAATATCAGTACAGAATGATTATCCAGATCCAAGGTTATCAAACAGTGCATACATTTTGAGCAAAGAGATAAAAAAAAAAAAAAAGTGTGTCTCCACTCACTGCCAGCCTGACTGCCTGCCATTCTATGAGATTTGCAGATGCCAGAGCAACAATAGAGGTCACCTGATCTCAAAGAGTGCAAATGTAAAATGAGATTTTGCATATCTTTAATTATTTACACACATCCTTGTGAAGAATAGAACGATCAGCTTATTGCACTACTGTAAATAAACCTTAACTATGTCAACATGTAAAAAACTGTCATTCTAAATCAGCAAAGCAAGGATCTTCCTATAGTACCGTAGAGTATACACATAACTTTCAATTATTGTACTGTATGGTTAAACTGCATACATACACTGCAGTAGACTTCTAAACTTACTGTATACTGCTAACAATTCACCCAACTGACAATTCACAAGAAGTACTGTAGGACACACAGAGTCTTAAATATTATAACATAATAAACACCCCATGCCGTGACATATGAACAACACCATATTACATATGCTCTAAAGCGCAGTTAAATATGCCATGTGTGTACAGATTCATGCAAACACAAGCACACCAGGAATAGATCTAGTTGTGTGAAATGCATATAACAGATGAGCAGCTAATGGTCTTCAGTGAGAAGACAAGTGGTGTGACAGTACAGCAGCCTGGATCTGCTGCTTCACAGTATCTCTTTCTTTTTTCTCCCTCATTCTGATTCGCAAATTTCATCCTTTTATCCAGTTTCCAAGGAAACAAAGTTCCTTAGATTCGCCATTAGACATTAAGTAGATCTAAGTTTAGTTAAGACCAAAACTCTCTGGTGTGAGCTCTTTCATTATGAATTAAATGAAATCACCAGAGAATCACTGCTCTTTCCATTCTCCCTTCTGTTCAAACTATGAAAGTGAAGAAAAACAAGCTTCCTGTGTCATAACTTCACGGCATGCATCCATTTGTTCTCTTGCTCTTCCACAGACATGGCATTTGGGTGCCATTTAAATGAATGAGCATGTCTTCCAGCCCATAGTGGAGTGATGAATTATACCTACAAAACGGCATTCTGAAATGCCCTTGCTACATATTAGTGTAATAATTATGAATTGCACTCTGAAGCGAGTCTCTCTGATCCACTGCACAGTGGTGAGCTGTCTTATTGCTGCAAATTAGCTGGACCTTGCAAAGCAGTGATACGTCTGTATTCTATAAAGTCTGCAGCGGTGATTGTTTTTTAAGCTCTTGAAGTGTATCCTTTCTAAAGAACTATATTATGAGGCTTTGCCTCCTTTCTTTTCTTTTTTTCCCCTTTTTTTAGGGATGCATAACAGATCATTTGTTGATCATGATTATAACACTGCCCCTTGCCATGCTGATATTGCACAAGTCTGTGGAATGGAAATGAGCACTGCAACAATATTTGTTTCTCTTTAGACCCTTCTTGCAGGTTTTAGATGAGTTTTACTTGTGTTTTTTAACAGATCATTGCATTAAACAAATCCAACCAGGCACCATGGTGGCTTAGTGGTTACCTTTGTCACCTTTGTCATCTTCAGGGTTGGGTATTTAAATCTCTCCGCCGGTCCTGTTTGTGTGTGTCTGTGGAGTATGCAAGTTCTTTCCATGCTCCCTGGGTTTCCTCCGGGTACTGCAGTTTCATTTTACAGTCCAAAGACATGCGGTTTACGGTCATGCTCCAAAGTTACTACCCCTCTTTTATTACTATGTTTTTTTTGTGTAAAAAAGCATAGAATAATCATCTAATAGCATTTTTTCCACAGTGGTCAGCATAAGTTTGAGGAATTATCATGGCTGACCCGTTTGAGATATCAAAAATCCCTCTACAATTTTGCATCCTCGATGTCTTGAGATCACATCGGCCCGGTTTGGTGGCGATAGCATTAATCTCCTAGAAGAACTATATTTAATTCATTCAGGTGCGTTTTGGCAAATGACACAAAATAACTGACCTGTTGAGTTGAGCCCATGACAATATAAAAGTTGTTCAGCTCAATGAGCTTTAAATGTGTACCGGGTTTTGTGTGCATTGTATATGAGCTATGCAGCAAAATCTCATGCGAGGGCCCTGAGTCACGCTTGGGGCCCAGACTCCCAGGCATCCTAATGGCAGCAGAGAGTTTTTAAGCATGTTAAGACCCCCAAAAAGGTGAAGTCTCAAACTGAAAAATTGTCACATGCACAAAGCTTTTAAAGGTGGTTCATTTGGTAGGTATTTATCAGAATGTAGGTAATTGTGAATGATTACTTGACTGGCCAAAACTAGGGATCATATAGCATATAGCATTGCTGGTATCTATGCAGCTGTCTGTTTGCGCCACACCTGAATAAACACATGAAGCTTCTAATCTTCCAGTTTTGGCAGCGATCAAGGCTGGAGAAGCGTCTCAGGCAACACACTCCGAAGAAAGGCAGCAGCTGAGTGGTTCTAGACTGCAATGTGAGCTCCATCTCAGCAAATGGGGGGCATTACGCTATTGCAATTCTGTGAAGTTTAACATCAGCTGTGAGTGAATTCATCTTCGAAATGTGAAGGACAGAAAACAGCTTTAGGATGAGAACAGACTGAGGCACAATGGCTGAACGCACAATTGAAATCCCCGATCGATGAGCTGAGTGTTTCACTAGCAATGAGGAATTGTTGTTTATCTTACTAAAGGCAGAGTCATAAATAATAATCCATACCTAAATTAGATTTAAAATGATAATAAAACAATCTTCATAATGGGCCAGTCATTATTAATCACATAGCTAGGTTTAGAGCCGAAGTGGTGGTGTACTGTACGGTATGTGTGTGAGCGGGCCGAGCTTTAGTGTCACGTCAATCTGTGCACATTCACACTGGCGGTGTGGCTCTGCTGCCCAGAACATGGTGTTTGTCTATATTTCACATCTAATCCCTTGCCATCGCATGGCCTCTGTTTGCTCGAGTACCGTATCTCAGCAATAACAATGACTACAGATGTGTAGAGCACGTATATCTGTTAACGTCTCTGGACTGCAAGAATCATGTTTCTTATTTTTCCTCCACATTTTTTGGTTAATGTTGTCTTGTGTTTTCGCTTATTTTTTGCTGGTGAATACACCCACATGGTAGAGCTAATTTAAAACAGACATGCCTTTAAACTATTGACTTTAGAAAAATAAATATTGTAGAAGTCAAAATTTCTCTCATCCTTATTTCTATTAATAAAAATAAGATACACCGGGGAACAGTATAAATAATTCACCATATGCAGTTTATATAATACGGTATGGTGTTTTCGACTGTATAAGGATATAAAAATAGATTTATTTATATCACAGAACTTCTGACAGTTTATTTTTTTTTCAAATATTATTGGTCAGAAAGTTTAATCAATTTTCCATAACAGCAGCTTTGACAGTAGTGCTTACAGTGATTCAAATTTATTCATTTTCATTCATCCTCTACAGCGCTTATCCTGCCTGGAGCCTATCCCAGGGGACTTTGTGCACGTAGCAGGGTACACCCTGGATGCACACACACACACACACACACACACACGCAAACACTACGGGCAATTTGGGATCACCAATTAACCTAATCTGCCTGTCTTCGCACTGTGGGAGAAAATTGGACCACCAAGCACGGGAAGAAAATACAAACTCCACACGCACAAACCACAATCGAACCCTCGACCCTGGAGGTGTGAGGCCACAGTGCTAACCACTACACCACCTCTGCCTGATTCAAATCAAATATAATAGTACGTGATATTTTTTTCTTTGATTGTTAAAAGTCCTTTACTGCGACTTGTATGGCATTTAAAGGAACACCTGATAACCCAAGACTAAAAATAAATAAATAAATAAACATGTTATTTTCAAAAAACTAAAAGCTTCTCCTTCAAATACTCACACTGTAAGTCAGGTAGGCAAGTCATTGAGTTCTGCAAGCAATGCCTGCACATGTGTGTGTGTGTGTGTGTGTGTGTGTGTGTGTGTGTGCAAGCTAAACAGTGATGGTATCGACTGCACAGAAATGCACAAAAGAGCAGCCTCTCTGCACTAAGAAAACAGTCTCCAGATTAGACATGGCCTTTTCCTTCACTGACAAAATTATCCAATTAAGAAGCTTCTGGCACTGAAAAGCAATCTAAGCATTGTGAGCCATGGCAGTGCTGTTGATTTCCTACATTTAATTGACACCCACCATCCAAGCCCCCAGATACAGACACATTTACACACACCCATACACCCACATGCTATTATAATGATGTGAAATATAACATAGGACAACCAGCAAATACAAAGATTTCTGTAAAAAAAAAAAAAAAAAAAAAGTATCTGCCAGCACGGCATATGGGATATCTCAGTCCTAGAGCTAAAACTAATAATACAAATATTAGGTATAGGATAAGACCCCTTTCACTTGTCCTCCATATCAAATTTCTGTTTTAAAAGTGCAGCTTTTTCCAGGTTTTATAGTCACATAAGGACCTAAAGTGATATAACTGTGCACTGAAGCATCAATAAAATATTATTCCATCTGATGCAGGACATCCGGTCCATCACAAATGCATTATGTTCAGTAGCATCAGGCTGCTGGAAATCAGATTGGCCAGTAAATCACATTGTGTGAAATAAGGACCAGTGCAATGCAGTGTTATTAAAAGGCTGTTTATCCCAGCGATTGTGATTTCTCTCCCAGCATGTTGTTGACTGGGAGTGCTGAGACTGGAGGCCACGAAACACAGGGAGCTCATTAGCAAGCTGTGTGAAAAATGCTCTCACCTGAAGCTCACAGCAGCAATGAGGACAGCAACGGATGTCAGCAGCTCCACGGTCAAAGTGTTTCAGCAAAATCATACAAACGATCTGAAAATCTTTTTTTTTTTTACAAAGCAGGAACTTGATATCGTTTTACTTTTAGAAAAGGAATTCACGTCACATAAAGTACACGAATCATATTACTGAATTACTGGCATAGATACCCTAAGTAATGCATAACTAAATGGCAGAGCGCGGTCCGGATCCAGACCGGGTGACAGTTCTGTCCAGACCCTGATGCTTTTCTAATAAATGAAAATAATTAATACACCAGTAATCTAACTCTTTTCCCTCGAGGTAGCCATGGGTATACACGTCACTCAACAGAGCCAATTAACGTGATAGTTTAGTGTGCAGAAGGAACAGAATCAAAAGTGTAAATGGCTCACAGCACGGCTTACTCCAAAAAAAAAAAGGAACGTAGACTATGAAAACTGAACCTTCAAAGATGAATGAACAGATTAGTGGTTATTCTTCTTGCGGGAAGTTTAAAAACAGTTCGTCTCAATTGTTCCCAAACCGTGGCATGAATAAAAAAAAGCTGTAATGGGAAACGGATTGTAGCGGCCTGAGGTGAGGGCATGTAAAATACCCGAACTGAGAGCGCGGTATGACAGAGCAACCGGAGCCCTTATACATACATTTAAAGCCCAGCAGTGTGCAAATGAAGATTCATTAAAGATTGTTGTTTGTTTTCCTCACAAATACAAGAAAATATACAAGGTCATTAAAGTCAAATTTGTCCACATGTTTACTGTAGTTACTTAAAATTGACAATAAATATTATGGAAATGCTCATTTTTAAATTAATTATTTTTTTAAAAGACTTACAATATCTAAATATATAGAGATCTGAAGTTTAGGCTTGAAAAATATTTTATTCAACTAAGGTTCTGAAATTTTATTTCAGGACCCCTGCTCTAAGTGATCGACCTGATCTGTATTGATGCATGTGTAATTACTATGTATAATAATTTCAACACATTTCCCTGTACTAAAAAATTTTACCGATACCAATCTAAGTTAATATTAATATTAATTAAATATTTTATTTTTATTTATAGGATAGTTTTTTTACCTTATTTTTTATATCTATCTATCTATCTATCTATCTATCTATCTATCTATCTATCTATCTATCTATCCATCCATCCATCCATCCATCCATCCATCCACCTATTTATCCATCCATCTATCTTATAAACTGTGTAAACTGTGTCTACATAATGTGTTGTTATGTGTGGTAATTGGTGAGATGGTACAAAGGCGATAGCAATTAGGACGAAACAAACAAACAAGAAAACAGAGTATTCCATTTAGCAAAAACAACACACACTGTATGCACTGCCAACTGGGAGAGAGCGACACTCAAACCCTGCCTTCTCTTTAAGGGGTTAGACTTAGGTCTGATGGCTGTCCGTTTTCCATTTCGCTCTGATTACTAGCATTACATTCTGTTGACTGCATGGCAAGAACTTCTCATTCCTCACTCGGTGTTGCATTACTGCGGCTTCTCAATCAAAGTTCATTCCAGCAAGACCCACCCAGCTGTTGGCTGCAATGCAAGCTCAATTAAAACAGACATTAGATCATCAGGGCCTGTCTCTGATCCCATTCTGTCATAGTGTCTGTCTCTCCACTGCAACCTAAAACTCTAGGAAAGATACGGTAACATCTGCAGGGGTGATAACTTGCTCTGCCTTATGCCATACACGCTATGCTTCTTGTGCTTGTTTTATGTATAAAAAGTCACTTGTTGATTGATATAAATTTGAAGATCAAGGTTGATATAATGAATTGTTTGGACATGCACTTTCAGAGGCTACAGCGGGGTCAGGACTGTGTGGGGATGTGGGGAGTTGCTGTAATGTGCAAGTGGTGTTGACAAATGGTTGTGTCTCTTCCACAAGTTGAAAAGTTATCTGTCAATTTTTTATTTGCTAAATGTTAATGAGAAAGGCTGCAGGCTTGACTTATTTAAACTAATAATATTTCTGTGTGTATGATATGGTATATAACAATGATATACAACATTATATACTAAAAAATGTATGTATAAATACTTTTTAACTGCATAAAACATTTCACCTTTAAAATAAAAATGTTTAGAAAAATATTCGTTCAGATTTTATACAATATTACTTTACTGCATAAAACTGGCCTTTGTTTCAGGCACAAAAACTAATAAGGAGCACAAAAATATTTATGACACCTTTTAAAGTTGTAATTAAAGCCCACAGGGCCTCTTTATATGACTTAATTCTTTAATATTGATAAAATGCTGTCCTTTTCTCTTGCTTGTGATGCAATGTTCCTGTAATCTTCTGAGCAGTGTAAACCTGGTAGATACAGCGAGTGATTCCGTCCATGATAATGCACTCCAGCGCTTAGTAGACGCAGGTCTTGCCACATGACCGTCAGAGAGCAGCCACGCACGACAGCCTTGATTAGTCAGTCTGGCAACCACCACAGCCGTCACTCCCTCCCTCCAGCACTCACCCTTTCAATCGTACACCCACTAAAGATGACATGCCACCCAACCACTTTCACTTGCTCTCTCTACTTGCCACCTACAGAACACTTCTGCCCAGCTAAAACGGCAGCTTTTTTCTAATGCGTGCCCTTTTCAGAGCTTGCGAAAAGTACAGCAATACAGAGAAACACAGTGGTAGAAATGTGAAAAATCAATGATAACAGAATAAGCTGACTCCCGTGCGGTGGTCTTAACATGTCTGCAGCATCTCATTCATCAGCCTCGGCAGGTAGTATCTTTCAGGCTTGTGCTAAAGGAGTACATGTGGTGAGTTTCCCTCTCTATTACAGTGAAAAGGTTTTATATATTCTGTAATGCTTTATATCGAGGTACACTTTACTGTTAGCTGATATAAATAAACCATAAACTTATTATTAAAACACTATATGAACAGTTTTTCAGTAAAATGAGATAAAACCCATTTTTTCTGACATATACTCTTTTTGGCAAATTATTGACCAAAGACACCGAATTTGGAAGCCATGATGCATATCAGTATTTATAAAAAATAATATGTCATCTTCATATCCTATACCACTTATCCTATACAGGGTCGCGGAAGCCTGGAGCCTATCCCAGGAGACTTAGGACAAGAGGTGGGAGGAGACTGGAATACCCAAAGGAAACCGACCAAGCAGGGAGAGAACATGCAAACTCCACACACACAGACCTGAGGTGAGACTCGAACCCATGACCCTAGAGGTGTGAGGCCACAATGCAAACCATTATGCCACTGTGCTAAAAGTTATATTTCTGAAATGAAATCATGCTGCGGGGTCCTCAGTCACTGTGTGTACCAGTGAAATTAAATACGCATGTTGTGTGTGGAAGGCTGTTGTGTTTGTTACACCTGGTTATGTCCACTACCCAGTCAGGATTTCTAATCTTTATTACAACATCATGGTACAACAGACGTTTATGTACTGTACTTGGTTGATGTCCAGTCGAACCTTAACTGAACAGAGACCAAAACTGGTAGGGGAAAGAAGCTGATGATGCATTGTAAAAGTTTTTGGGATTGCTTTTAATGTTTAACAAACTTAAATTGTTTTGCATGTACCAAAACTCAACACTTTTGCCTTTGTCTGCTGGAATGACTCATTACAAATACAAAATGTAAAACATATATGAGCTTATATTCAGAGGTGGGTAGAGTAGCCAAAAAATGTACACAATAAAGTAAAAGTAAAAAAGAGTAATTCAAAATATTACTCAAGTAAGAGTAATTGTTTCAATCATAATGTCAGATTATTAGTATTTTTTTTTAATTATAATAATTTTTTTTGTATTTGATCCCAGGGATGCATCATCTTTTTTGGATGCATAAAAATGTACAACATGTGTGTTGGCGATTAATTCTGTACTGAAATATACTTAAAAACTACTAATACATAGAAGTAATTTATTTATTTTTAAGTTACTCAAGTAAATGTAACAGAGTAAATATAACTCGTTACTACATATATTTGCTTATAGTTTAACTTAAAACTCAACCAACACTATTTGAATAGTTAAATATTATTGATATTGAATAGCAACACAATAGCAAGCTAATTTAAACATAAAAAATGATCATTAAGGGTTTGAATTTCTTGCATTAACATATAATAATATAATAAATTTTGGCATATGAGTTTTTTTACACTCTTGATCATATTAAATGAAAAATGTATTTAATTTTGAAAATTATGAATTAATGAAAAATAACACACACGATATTTTAACATGCTGTAACACTTCATGCTTCCTATGAAAAATGCTTTTTGTTGTCAAAACAGCCAGAATGGAGATATCTCATTTTGCAGTCAAACTACTTTAGTAATAAATACTAATATTTTTTTCTTATTATTAAACAAATATGACATATTATTGATAATGACTGATTAACCCACTTTTATAATCAATTCATATAAATAATATTTAAAAAAGAATTGTATGAATAATATGCACAACACCTTAATACCAGTTAAAAAGGAGATTAATCTGGTCACCAGAGTTCAGGATGTCTAGAACAAATTGCTAACTACAATAATCTGTTTTTTTTCCTTCTAATTAATGTGGACCTATTTTTTTTGTTGTGAACCGACTAGTCATTAGTCAAGGCAGGTGTATTTCATTAACATTTAAAGAAATGTGGTGTGACAAGGTGACACAGCGAGTAGCCTTTCAGAGCTCAGGTTACTGTCTGCATGGAGGTTTCACGTGTTCCCCCCCCATGTCTGTGGGATGGGTTCTCCAGGTGCTCAGGTTTCCTTCTCCAACCTCCCAAAACATGACTTTAGTTGTCTCACAACTATTACATAATCACAAAATTATAATTATTATAAAGTATTATAATTAAGCTGAAATTGGCATTTGTTGTTATTATTTAATAGCTGTAAAAATTATATTATATTTGTATCCTGAATGAAAAGTTATTAACAAAAACAAAGGGGCATTCAAGTCAAACTGGGACCGGTTATAATAATAGTAAAATCAATTGCCATTTATGGAAGACTTCAAGTGCAGTATGGTAATATGACTCTTAGCCACAGTAAAACATTGGAGTGGTGCATATATTTTTAAGAAGGCTATACATCCATGAATGATGATCCAGGTGGCTTGAAGCCCACTGCAGTCCTTGTAAGCCTGTGAATTCTCAGACTTGTACTTTGCCCCTATTATTCCTTAGAAATCAACCAAAAATCTACATTTGGGCCGAGGGAGCTCTACAACTACAGTATAAGGCAAAATAGATCCCACTAAAAATAAAAGTCTCATTTGTTGTCTGACAGGAGTTTTTCAGATCTGCCTAGTCTGTTGGATGACATCTTTGACTGAGGCACAGCTGCAGTTTGTGTAATGCCCAGAGCTCCTGCCCACCTCTTGCTGATCAATGATAACACATGCTAATGAATGTTTACTCCATGCCTGGCTGAAAACAGAGGCCAGCACACTAACATCCTGTCTGTTCCAATCATGTCCACAATGCACTATAATGTCCCAAAGACTGATTAGCATGCAGAATTACTGGGGGTCGATGCTCTAGGAGTAACTGGAACGTGACAGATATTTTGTCCATGATTACGCCTGATTATTGATCCATCATACAGCAGTGTTCAGCAGCTCCTGTTGAGCCTTTGCAAAGGTCCAGTAAAGCCACTTAAACAACACAATGATACAAGAATACTGATTGTGGCTAAGGTTAAAGGGATTAATTTGCTAAAGCTTTGGCAGCAACATCAGTGAAGCACTTTAGTACAACACATAATATTCTGACCAAACTGGCATGTCTTTCCAAAATGAAAATGGATTGACAGCAAACGATCGTTAGGGGTTTGAGTTTCTTGCAAAGCTTTCCTGACATTTTAGCCGGAATTGACAGATGTGGTTTAAGGTAATACGCTGGAAGGAAATGCACTACCCACAATTGGTAGGATTGTCTTTCATTCAGACATTATATGCAGTAGATGACGTGTTATGTTGTTTTTCATTCTTTCTTTCTTCTTTGCTGTGATTGTAATGTAACTTTATTAGCTCTTTTTCTACGTTTTTTTGCTATAAGAGAGGCATACTGTAGCTGGTTGTACGGTATATATAGATTGCTTAAGTTATGCAAGAAATCACTTGTTTCATCCCCTTTTTTTTAAGATGAAAATGTTTTAGGATCCGGTGTCATGAATTATCTAACATACATGTTTACATGAACATAAAAGGGAAAGAGCCGAAAGGGTAAACTCAGCAAATAGCCTTACTCGCTAATGCACATGGGCTTTCATCAACAACCCTTATTTAATCGAGATGCGAATTGGAAATTTTAGCCATTTTTAAAAGCCTTTCAAATGACCTCCTTTGGTTTTGTCTTTCATTTTTTTCCATTATCTGCTTCTGTTGAATTAGATACATCATTACCAGGAAATACAGCTTCCTGTCAGTTCCCCACCCTTATTTTACCAAAATAAATGCATGTCTTGTCATTTAAGACAATTATATCCCAGTCCAGCCTTTCTATGCAAAAGATAATGTCATTAAAGAAAGAGTCAAGAGACTGGCAGACTGGATGTTAATAAAATAACCCAACAAATCTTGCTATTGCCATAAACAATGAATTAAATATGTAGAGAAAATGCAGGCATTGTTGTAATCATAAACCACCTACTGTAAAGTTGGCATGGCATTTAAATAAGAGTGAAGGGAAAAATGTTTAATAAAATAAACTATCAAGGCCAGGCAGGAGGGCCAGCAGAAAACCAGATTATTACATTCAAATCAAGCCCTACATTTTTAATCAAAGAAACCATGTATATTTCACGGCAGAATTTTACCCCCGTAGTATTGTTTTATTACACAGAGATAATAAGACATTTTCCCCAATGCAGCCAGGCCTTATTGTTCACTCCAACTAGGAAAGAAGAAAACACCCCCCCCTTCCTTCCCTTTCATCATTCTTCCTATGCATTGCAATCAGTAGCTTATGATTAGGCAGTTCAGTCACCAGGAGAACCGATATTTTTCTACAGAGTAAGGCCGAAGTGAGCTGGTAGGCATATGATAAATTAATAAAAACAATAAAGGGACAGGGGAGCTGTAAAAGTAATTCTTGGTCAACCTTGTGGAAGCGTCCTATCCTACGAGATGAGCATTAAAAACCTAGGCCACTTTTGTTTAGCCAGCTTGCAAAACCAGCTGACACGTACTTAATAAATATGTGGGTGTAAAAGCTGTTGTAGAATGACTTTGCTATTCTGTCTTTGAAGACTGTTATTCTCATTCAAGCACAGAATAAAAATGTGTTCATCAGCCCTCCAGGAGCTCAGAGATATCGGCCTCTCCTTAACATGCACTTCAGGTTCTCTCAAATCAAAGCCAGAGGCCAGTTTGGAGAACCTCCCTGAGGGAAAAGCCAACAGCAAATAGTACATTTTATTTTCGCCATAGGAGGGATTCGAGAAAATTGTTCTTCAAGTTTCAAATTCAAATCAAATTCAAATTGTATTTGTTAAATTCACAGTCATACATAGTACGATATGCAGTGAAATGCTTAAGGTTTATAAATAATGACACGAATTAATATAGTTCTTAGTGTGCCTTCCTGGTAGAAATTTGTCAAAGAGACGTCAGCAAATACAGTAGGAGGCTGTTATTAAATAAACATATATTTATTCATGCAATTTCAAAAATTGTAGGATTAGCTAGCTTTAATTCACAGGCATAGTATACATACAGTAAGATATGCAGGAGAAATAAGGATGTGTAGGAGAATGAAAGTGAAAAGAAGGGGTGCCTGTTGCCACGTCTAATAGTTCTATCAACAATATGGTATTGTATGAAAAAATACAGCTTAAAGTAGATATAAACTTGTCATGCGTGATGTGAAATAAAATTTGTTTCAGTAGTTTTAATCAACTTATACAGTACATATTTTGCGGTTGCAGGAATGTGTACAATATGTCACCTTTGACATAAAGTTAGAAAGTCCATGATAAACATAAATAAAAAAAATTCTCCTTCCTTCCTTTTTTCCCCTATTGTCTGTTTCTTGGTTCTCTCTCTCTCTCTCTCTCTCTCTCTCTCTCTCCAAGGTCCACATTTAGATGCGCCATGGCAATATAAATGGTTTACAGTGTCTAACAAGCACTGTTGTTCTCCTGTGATTCTAAGGTGAATGCAAGCCATTTCCATTATCGGCACAACAGACAAAGACAAGCACCAAAGCAACAAAGTTCTATAATCAGAAGTCAGGGGATTGCGCGTTCTTTAAACCCCCATCACTCACTGATCAAACCAGTGCCACAGAGTGACTGCTTTGCACACCACAGCGTGCAGGACAAGTCAAGGATTACCTCTCTTAGACAACAATCGATTTCTGTCGCAAGAATCCCAATTTTCTTTTAAACAGGTGCCAATAGCGATATTTTTCACTGTCAAAACTCTGCCTTCACTCTTTTTTTGCTTACCACTTCTGGTTGTTGTGTTTCTCCCTGTTCACCTTTATCTACTCGCATTTCCTCCTTTATCTGTCTCTCACACAGTTTAGTGTGTAAGTGTAGAGCGGGTCTGGGAATTGCAGAGGTGCTGAGCTGGTGAAGGTTAAGGGCAGTCATCCAGAAAGCACAATTAAATCAGAGGGTGGCATGCTGTAGGACCAAGCCCTACTGAGGGAGCTGATAAAGACGCTCTGCTGGGACATGGGGAGGGAGCTTAGTCCGGTCTCACTTCAGAGGAACTCTGTGAACATCAGACTGCAAAAAGGCTTGCTGTGTTTATTAAAGATTCGCTGCATTAGTTTTGGTGCATACATGCATTTATTAGGAGCTGAAAGAACAATATAACATATAATATTTTTTTTATTAATTAATAAATAAAAGGGATTCATTTTACTGACCAGAATTGGACCATTAGAGATGACAGAATCACGCATGTGCATTTTAGGGTTAGAAATCCTTAATTGACAGTAAAAACTACAATATGGCCAACTCAGAAATCAACTCGTTTAGGGAGGATGCGTGCCTAGATTAAGAGCTTTAATGACCCACAAAGCACTAAGCTGGTAACACTAATATTAAGTAATCAGCTCTCTGAGAGAGAAAGCTGAAGGGCAGAGGAACTTTCCTCAATAGTGTGTGACACTATCCCTCGGTAAATCCTCTCCCCTCACAGGAACCGAATGTTAAGACTAAGCTCTTAAATACATTTTTATGACATATATCTCCAATACATTTTGCTCTGATGTAATACGAAAGAGACTCAAGTATCAGACAGCTTCTCGGATGAGTGCCACAGAAATTATGGCTATGTTCACATTACAAGCCACAATGTTCAATAATGATTTTTTTGGTCAGATCGGATTTGCGTGTCATAAGGGTATTCATAATTCATCATTTAAAGTGACTTGCCTGATTTTTATGTGAACGTCTATGCCGAAATTTGCGCACATCTATACTGTACGTCTATGCCCGCACCATCTGGTATACAATGCATCATATCTGTATACCCACTCATTCATTTTAAACAAAGGATGCAATTTTTGCATAAAAATGCTTTAGCAGTGCAGACTGACTCTGTTTTTATTCAGATATACAGATATCTTTAATCAATGACTACATACGAAAGTTATTTAGATCTGATCAGAAAAACATCAAATTTGTGCGTTCAGACAGCCCTAAACATCAGATCTGTGTCACATAAGGGTAAAAAGCTGGAACTAAGTCACTTCAGAATGGTAATGTAAACGTCGCCTATGTCAGTGCACTGAAAGAAGCAAACGGAGGGTGCATAAAGGTGCATGACCAGGTGCTGATTACCTGCCTGAGGGCGTTGCCTGGCAACCGGCAATATAAAAGCCTGCTTATCTGGCTCTGAGAGGGCACCCGCACTGTTACCAATTTAGTCTGATTTTTCCTTTGTTTAATTCTTAAATTAAGAATAGGAATTAAGAATACATTTTATTTGAACTATCAAATTCAGTGGTTACAATTTTCATTAAAGCACGAACACATTTTGCTATTTTGAAACAATAGCTGAGCAAAACTCTATTACATTATTATTATTATTATAAGCATGCAATTATGCCATGCTTTGATTTACTTTTTTTTTATACTGCTGGAGCCAAGCTAAGCTTGGCGAAAAAGCTCCAAAGGCAGGCTTTCCCTCGAGGCCTCTCATCAATTTAACCTTTGGGTGAATAGGAAATTATTTAGACGAATAGCTGATTTCAGAACAGCCCTCCTGATATGGGTAGACTACAGTAGGGCATTCATAAATGAAGATGTGTAAAGACAAAGCAATGATGTAACATAGCAGATCACACTGTACAGTACAGTAAAGCAGGTCGGGTTTCATGTAGCTCAGTTTACTGTAGCTCTCACGTGAATCTGTAGGTGTGATTCCTTCCACTATTCCTCGTTGTGATCTGGCAAGAAAGAAGTTTAATTATCACATTCTTCCTCCTTTATTTCTCTGTTCCTCCTTCACACAATCCATTCTAAGAAGATCGTTTTTCTGCTGCAAGCACATCATTACCAGCTGCCAGTATATACATCAGGACAAAAAGTCCAAAGGGAACTATATAGCCTTCCAGCCTTCTGTCCGAAGGGAGTCGAGATGAATCATCAATGATTGTAGTTTTTTTTCTCTTTTAGAAAAAGGGCTAGATCTCTAAGGATAAAGTAGAGTAACATCAGAGCTGAACTGTATAAAGCAAATCACTCCTAGCTGCCGGAATCTAGTTTTATGTAAACAAGGAGTAAATACAGCTCTAGGTAAAACACTGGAAAGTTTTTCTTTCTCAGTCCAAGCAGGGCCATTACTCAATGAGAGAGACCACACATGATGATAGCAACATAAATTGAGTGCCAACCAAAACTCAATGAGCATGTTTATATTAGAGGGTAGATTAATATAACCATTAAGTGTCACAAGAGAGATCTACTAAAGTATAGTGTTAGGAAAAACAGTGGGACAATAAGAAGAAACAAATTCACTCATTTATTATAATTACATACATTGAGTGTTTGAAGCTATAGATGTAAAATATCTTTGTGATTACACTGTGATCCTAAATAGGTTTATTGACAAAAGTCTAATACTAAAGTTACGTATTGGGAATACTGTAACTCAAAAGTGACCTTTTATTTTTTTATACATTTATTTTACCAGAAAATCCCACTGAGATTGAGCATTCAAACTAATTCACAACTTAAATTAAAATACAAAGTATATGACATGATTAACTTCCACAAACATTTCAGAAATAATAACTTAGAAAAAAAAAACAGCTACATGCCTCCTTTACCAGATATTCGCCAGATATTAATGTGTCCAGTTTTAAATCTTTTTGCAAATTGTTTCATGTCCAAGCTGCATTATAAGAAAATGCAGTTCTCCTCCAGCTTAGTAAAAACTCGGGTATCTTAAAAAGCAACCACCTGAAGGAGCACAGCTGGTATCCACCAGAGCCGAGACAGGAAAGTTACAAAGATAAGCTGGAATTTGTCTATTATTGCTTTATAGATAAAAAGAAAAATACCAGTGATAATGTCTGCAAGTGATCAGTGATATCCAGTTCACCAAATTAAAAGGAATGTAATAGTGAGTAAGATTTTTGATATCTGTTATGAAAAATAAGGATGCATGTTAGTGACCCCGTTGTAATGATAAAGTCTCTTATTGCTATTGCTGTACTGTAACTCTGAAATGATGTAGTGACTAAACTGTGGTGTAACCTTAAAGTGACATTAACAATGTTACTGCACCATAATTTAGTGACAGTGTTGATACAATCTTACATGGCCTACAATGCTCTAACTTTAAAGTGGTGAATTAACAATGTGAGTTAGTGAAAATGCTCTATTCATACTAAGAAAATATACTTATATTGAGTAAATAACAAGATGTTTGTAAACTGACTCGTAACAATATGACTGATTTGACTTAGTCACTAATATTAACACTAACACTCTAACTAAGCAGTGTTAATATGATGCATACAAATGCAAAACTCTACAGTGACAAATCTGTAACTGTAAAGGTGCTTGTGTTGTGGTACACTGGTTTGGTGATTGTAATGCTTATAGGATGAAAAGAGACTATCAATGCATCCACTTAAATCTATCCTTTAATATGCTTCTTTAATATGCTTCTCTCAGACTGAATGCTTCAGTGCCCCTTTGAGAGGGCGCAGCTTGGAAAACAAACTGTTATCTGAGTGACAACAGTATATCAGCATTCATTCTGTGTAACATCTTAATGAACACCTCAAATGTTGGAAACTAATGTTAAATGGAATGTTTAATACCTTAAAATTATACCTAAAGCAACACAGTCATTTTATTTAATTATATATGTATATATAGTATAATATATATTATATATATATATATGTATATATAGTAAAAAAAATCTGTGTGGAAAGAAGGTGGCACACTATAGTAAATATGCCTAGGGTCTATAAAAATGTATAGCAGAGCAGAGTAAAGAAAAAGCAGAAACCGGAATCTATCTAGCTGATTAGAACATTATTGAACATTTTTACCAGGAAAAATGTCAGAAAACCACACCAATAGTGTAGAGGGGCCATTATAAAAAATGAGGAAAATGTGATTCTGAACAGACAAAGACAGGGGATTGAGTGAGGTTGAAGCAAAGAAAGGAGTTCTAATACTGAGGTGATGTCATTAATCGTCCTCCCACACCATAGGAGCTAAGGTGAACTGAAAAAAAAAAAAAGATTAGATATCCCAGAGCAACTCCATCAAATTCATGTTAAAAAAAAAGTGGCTCAGGACATTTTCTGTAATTCAGAGGTCATCTCATAGTGCCCACCTGAGGACTTCATAACTTCATCACATATATTGTATAACCCAGCTAGAAGAAGGATCAGAGACCTCATAATATCGGAAACTTAAACCACAGGCCTTACATATGACCCGAAACCTAGAGTTCCTTATGCATGCTAATACTGTACATGTTTTCATTTTTTGTTGACCGCACACTCCGTTCGCAGGTAATGATAGCATGTGGGCATCAGAATTTGCACGCAGGTAACCTCTACTCAGAAATACATATTATATTGCAAAACCAATTGAAACCAGTTCATAAAAATGCAAGTGGCCTGCCAAGATACACAAGCCTGAGATAAACCTGACATTCACAGACAGATGTATTTACTTAAGATACGCTGTATACTATAGTGATTTCACACTTAGTGGTATAACCCAATTCACTTAATATATACCTCATACGACCTGTGCCCTAAAGGCTACTTTGCTGAGCAGTTGGAGAGATACTGTACAGTAACTGACTAGTGTGACCTATATTTAAACTAAAAATTAAACTTACCAAGAATACACTTGGTAACACAGAAAACGTTTGACCTCTGTCATTGGCAACAAAGGGTATATCACAAGGTATTGAGATGAAATTTTGTTTTTGACCAAATAATTATTTTCCACCATAATTTGCAAATAAATTCTTTAAAAATCCTACAATTTGATTTTCTGGATTTTTCCCCTTATTTTGTCTCTCATAGTTGAGGTATACCTATGATAAAAATTACAGGCCTCTCATCTTTTTAAGTGGTAGAACTTGCACAATTGGTGGCTGACTGAATACTTTTTTGCCCACCTCTACAATACCGCACAATGTAAAAAGTAAAAATAAGCGTTTGGCATGTTGTTTTTTTCTATAGAATTGGTCAAGCTCAACTTGGCTGGATGGGCATGATTTTAGGTCTCTCCATACAGTTGGCACTGTATATAAAATGGTGATCTTTCCATCCATCCTAAAGAGGCAGAATGCAACAACTGCTTTTATTTTCTCAAAAAGACCTTACAGCAATTGCTTCCTGTAACCTAATTTAACCTTACTTTTCCTGGTATCAGATGAACTGCTCTTCTGTGAGTTTTAGTCGTTTCTTTTATAGCTAGCAGAAATTTTAATGCCTAGGCACATAATAAGTAGACAGGCCTTTGCCACAGTCAGCCAGTGATGTAGAATTAAAAAATGATTTCTACTAGTGGGCCATCTGGTTTGCAACGAACCTTAAAATTAAGAATGTAACATTCCTTTCGTGTTGATAAAATGTACTTTTGCAAATACTGTGCTGTTCCATTTTTCAAAACCAACATTATGTGCTCTGACTGCGACTTAGCATCAATCTTTTTAATATGTAAAATTCATTAAACAGTTGCAGCAATGTCTTGTTTAGTTCCATTAGATTACATTAATACAAGTGAGAAGTGGCAGATTATGTACATTTCTGGTCTGTTGACCCTGGTTGTAGCTATCAATATTTTGTATTGCTGTGTCACATGTCAAGTTCCACTTTCCTTGTTTGTCTATTGTTTCCTGTCCTTATTAGTCTCCACATGTTCTTATTTCCAGCTTATATCCATATTTGTTAAAAGGTTAATACACTTTCATATTGATTAGTTGCTTTTACTCATCCTGCGGTTCCGTTCCATATTCATATGTCTTTGCCTGTCTTACATAGTCACTTATGTTTCTGGTTATATGTTTCACTCTGGACTGGTTACATCACTTCAAGTATTTAGATTTTTAGGAAATGCCCTTTAAATCTCATCTCTTTTCAACCTTTTTATCTGTGATAAAACCTACAGTACCTAATGAGCAATTAAAATGCTACTGTATACTAAACTTCTTAAACACAGGCTAAAGAATATCAGAAGCCTGTTGTCAGAAGCCTGTAAACTTTCGCCAACTTCAAACATAGATGAGAGAAAGGGAAGTATACAATCCTTGACTCTTATAGTGTAGCATATTGCACGTAAATTATCATAAAAACTTGAACACCAGGTCTAGGAAGAATGCTGCCTGACCTGCTTTTATTTTTTTATCAATCTCTTATATGGCTGTGTATATGAACTTGAAATTCCTAGTGCACACCAGTTTCTCTGCAATGTGGCACTCGTCAAGGTTGTCCTGCGAGTCCTCAGTTGCCCATCTCAGCTTTAAAGCCCATGGCTCAAGCCATTCTTTAGTCTCAGAATATAAAATACAGCATCATATACTGTATGCATTCATTTCTCTATTCATTTCCATCTCCATTCCTCCATTCCTATATATATAAGTGCAAACATTGTAGTTTTGAGGATTACATTCTATTCTGTACAGTTTTTCTCAGATGCTTCCATGCAATGCTAGCAAAGTAATAGTCAGTTGGTCTGAATGTCCTCTTCGCCTATAGCTTCAAAAGCATTTTGCAATTATATAAAGGGCAAATATGTGACCCAAAAGTAGAGCAAAGGGGGCAGCCTTCTACTGACAGCTTGTCAATCCAAGGGCAAGGTGATTGATAGGACAGGGTGCAAAGGCGGGATAAAAAAACCCAACTGGCAATCAACTACATGCAGCACTCCGTTTAGTGCCAGCTTAGCTTTTAGCTTGTTAAGCTTTCTACCAACTGATCCCTGTATTCACTTGGCTATATCGGAGGGGATTTACACAAGCACAGCATTAAGCCACAGAGCGTAAAGCAAATCCAATACAGCCAATTTTATCTGGATATTATGCTCTAGGGCTTGTCAATTCTGTGAGTTCCCATGAGAACCACTGTTCTCCCATGGCCAAAATTCACCTTCATGTAAAATAATGTCCTTTGTCATATTCCCCTCTATAACCTATTCAATCTGCCTTGACATTCAAAGGCGCAAATAAATGTTGATTTGATGTGTTAAACATGAATTATGTCAATATTCGGCAGTCGACAGACATGCAGGATAGACTAATGTGCACTGCAATGTATTGGCACCCCAACAATTTTTTTTTCTTTTTGTGCCCAAGTTCCCCTGTTTAACAAAGAGGATCCATGTTCGAGCTTTAAACCTGACACCAACCTAAGGCTTCTTAAAGCACAGATTTTCCTTTTGTCACCCATCTTTATGTGTAAGTCACATTTATGTCACATTAATAAAAGGATCATTTTTATTTAACTGGAGTATAGATTTACACTGCCCTTTTTTGTAGCAGGGTGATTTGTCATTCGTGAACATCTAAAAAAAAAACTCTGATCGATGGACTGGAGAAGTAATTGATTGGTAACACGATCCCCAGATGATATCCTCAGTTCGTCTGCACTGTATAACTGCATCGGCATATGTGAGCAGAAGAAGATTTTCCAAAGATTGATCTCTGATGGATGGAGAAGGTGAGGTGAGTCAAGGATCTTGACTAACTCCACAAACACTACGATTTTTACATGTAATAAAAACTATAACTATTACCGTAACCTTTATAAAAGCTTGTTGTTGTTGAATATTACACTTATATTCCTATTCTCCATTATACTCTTGTCACTCTTATTACACCATTAAACAGCATGAGCAGATATATAGGCTGGTTAATGACAAGAATCCTCTTGATTGCAAAAACATTTTTAAAGCTATACAAATCACTTAAATCCAAACTCTTAAATCTTAATGCACAAAACACAGACAGTACTCTCAGGCAGTAGTGGACTCTCAAAGCCAGCAGGTATGTTAGCTCACTGTACTGACCTTCGTGTATTTGAAGTGATGCAGTAAAGGAAGCACTCACCTCTCTTTAATTAATTGGCAGGAAGGAGACGCTGGTAACCCGCAGGGCGAAACAATGGCATTTAGCTCTAGGAGTCGAGGAAAATTCACTCAGCTAACATGGAGGCCTGGGACAGATGGGCTAAATGTCACTGTCGTGAATGGTATTTTAAAAGTGGTAAGATCCCTCGTTAGCATTATTACCTAGTAATGCAGAACCGCTCTTGATCTAGCAACTTTGTCTCCATCCCTTTCCTCGCTATAGTAATAGAGCTATTGAGATAAATGATCACATCAGAATGTGACAACGGCTTTACTGTGATAAAGAGAACCAAAATTTTTATCCACAGCTGGTGAGGGGAAAAAAGAGCATCAGTGATAAACTTCTGTGAAACGGTGTATTGAGAGAACCAACTCTAACGATGAATCACAACTGGTATTCAAGAGGCGGTCATGACTTTTAGATTAATTGTGGAGTTGGCAAGGTGAGAAGCAGACGATCGAGGAAAAAAAGAAGAAGCAAAAACTAATGCAGGAAACAGGAATCCTATTTCATAGTCATAAAAATATACAGCTCAACACTGATGAGAAATGGTTCTAGTTAGCGTGAGCCATAATGCGAGCCTACTAATACTCGCGTCTTACATTCATATGCAAATTTAAATCACTGATGGAAATAGATTAAAAGTTGGAACGTCATTAAGTCCCCTCCAAATTGCATTTTTAAGTTTTTAACTTTAGATTTATCTATTTTCACATTCCGGAAATCACTTTAACAGCATTTTTTTTTGGTCATTTTTTTTCCCATCCAGGTAGTTTTTTTTTTTCATTAGCAGGTCTGAAGCATTCTTGGCTCCCGAAAAATGTGTGGTTGGAACAGATGAACTTGCTGACATGCTGTTTAGATGGGTGTGAACACTTTAAAAAAGAACCCAGCGGATGCGCAGACAAAGCCTGAAAGAGGACAGCCGGGCAGCTTAATGAGAGCACGGCTGTAAGGGGAACCATCAAAAGTGGCCAGATATTCCCGCTGATTTCCAAACAAGCCACAGTTGGGCCACAAGGTTACCAGGCCTTTCTATTCGACTTTTTCTTTTTTCTTCAGCTCAATTGAAACAAATTTTTTTGTTGAAAATTGCAAAGAGTAGATATGTAACTGAGATGCAGGGCATCAGGACAGGCCAGGGGGATAGCTGTAACACAAAGCCTAGATTACCTTTTTACATTTGTCTGAAAAAAGATTCATGTATGTCTGCTGTGGAGATTGTTGCCATGACTGTGCTGGTTTCTAGGGATATGGCGACAAGACACAAAACGATTGGAGCCATTGTCTGTTTGAGATGCAAGTTTCAAATCTGATGGGAAAAGACTCCATTAGAGAAGGGCCACGTTACTCTCCGAGCACTTATTAGCGAGAGATCAACTTCACTATTGGGACAACCTCCACCCCCTCAGCGGGGACAACTGGGGACGTTTTAGGGCTGAGAAATACGTTTCAATAAATTTATATAATTTCTACAGAATTTTAACAATATGACTTCATGCATCAACACAATTATCGACACAAAAACAAGGCAATTAGGTCAATAATTTAGTTTTGATGATATCCTTCATGTATGTTTTTTCAGTTTGAATCAAGCAACCGTTTGCAGGACAGGAGTATGTAGTGATGTGAAATAAATATATTTAATTGGAAAGAACGATTTGTTTTGGACCCATTTTTTATATAATCTTATTTAATAATAATAATAAAAAGGTTTATCCTCAGGGTGGCTTTTCATAACTAGGATAACAAGGACCTGACTGAGAGACGGCTTTAAGACATCCCTCTGTCTGACAGTAACCTCGAGATGCAAAGGAAAGCTCCAGAGACCAGCTTCTCTGAGCCTCTGATAACAAGGGTTATGCATAACAATGGTTCTCCTCATCTTACAGCATCTGCTTTAGGACAAGAATAGCACAAATTTGATCATGACATAACAGGTAATGGGGGAGCTGAGGACTAGTTTGACAGCCGCTGCTCTACATGCTAACCGTGAGTTGTTTTTTCGTAGCTAGATATAAAACAAGTGTGCAGTCTACAGATACAGAAAAACCTGCTGTGCTTTAACAACACAACTTATATCTGTGTGCACCTTCAAAGGCAACAAGCTCTGTTATATCAAATAAGACAAATCGTCAACCCCACTACTTGCTCGCTCACTCTATCAGATTCCCAGAGGTGATAAGGCAAAGCACGGCCATCATCTGCCCTGCTGAGACTGCAGGACACAAAGCACTTATCAATGGCTGTTCAAGCTTTTGACACAGCCATCCTTCCCGACACGTATCCAGAAGAGTAAAAGAGGATGCTGATGGTGAGAATGGACTATGAAGTATGGGCTATGAAGTTCTATAAAGAGTAAGAAGTGGGTAAGAATCTGTTTGATATAAAGTGAGCTGCAGATTGCATGTCTGGGGGGGAGAGATAAATAAAAAACAGATCAGAGAGATGCTGTAGTGAGTGGATGAGTGCGTGACTGAGTGAAATGACAAGAAAAAGATGGGGAGGGATATGAAGGAGAAAAACTTCTGCACGATTCTGTTTGTCCAATTCATGGGCTAAATTTTATGACTGAAGATGTGAAGTACATTGAGCTGAAGGAGTACAAAGGATTGACATTGTTTTTTTTTGTAATAAATCTTTCACCCAGTGCTTAAGGGAGTCTAAAAATCTCTTCACCAATCCTACCTGCTCCCTCAACATATTACATTTCTCCTCCTGTCATGTTTTTTTTCTTGTTACAGGAATAAACAGTTACTGTAAATTAATGATGATCTTATAACCAGGTGATGGAAGCAGAAAAGATGAGATGAACAAGGCAGACAGTGGTGGTCATGAAGCATGAAGCTCTTTTTCCAGGAGTGAGAAATGAAATTTATCCACAGCAGTGCTGGACTTGCTTTTCCTAACAGGGTCAGGGTTCAACAATCTAGCAGATCCTCTAAATAAAGCTGCTGCTCCTCTGAATCTGGGTGCATTCTGGTTGGCGATTGCTAAAACTGTATCAGGGACAGACCATTGGATGAAGACCCAGGGACAGCTTCAGGACCCTTTGCAGAGATTACAGTGTGTATATATATATAAAAAACAGATTACCAGTTGAGCTTTTCCTCTTGCCAGTGAACCAGACAGACACCATACATCATTATATGAATTATTTCGGTGATAGAAAGAAATAGTTAAGCTTCTTTTATACAAGACCCTGATATTCTGTCCATATGCTGTTTTTCCAGTATTATATATTCTTGAGTCTTGATAGATTAAATTAAGCAGCAAAAATGGTTGCCATTCGCATTTTGTGCTGTTTAAGACTGTGCTTACATATATATGTCCCATAATAAAATAAAATAAGGACACAGGATATAATATGGTGTATTATAAACAATGATACTTGAATCCTTCTGTATACAGCTCAAGGACTCGACAGAGCACAAGCTTGTAACCAAACTTTGCAGAGCACTGCATCAACTGTCTTGATTGCATAACACAACTTGGCATCATATTTCCTGTACATGTTTAATACCTGTCAGATTTACCAACATATAAATAGCATTTTTTTTTTTTTTTTGCATTTTACAGATGCACTTGCACTGACGCTGGCATTGTTGTGTCCTCTTGCTTTGTTATAAATTAGTGTATTGGACATTATATTTGGGAACCAACTTAACAAATAATAAACGTATATATTATATATATATATATATATAACAGTTTTCCAATATTTAAAAACTGATAAAAGGCTAAATAATTGATTATATTTAATCTGTGTTTAATACTGTACCAACTGAAAAGCTGGTTTTGTTTTACAAGTGGTTTATTTTTAACATGAGATTAGACTTTAAATTGTTTTTTACAATACTTTTTTTCAACGGTAAACTAAAAGAAATGTGCAGAAATGGTAATGAGGGGTTATAGGGATTAGTCACGCATTTAGCATGTCAGAGAGAGAGAGAGAGAGAGAGAGAGAGAGAGAGAGAGAGAGAGAGTACCATTCAAAACTTAACATTATCGGAGATATTCCTCTATGGCCTTATTGCGTTATAAAGGAATGTCAGTGAAAAGAGTTTCTTACTGGTAATGGTGAAGTACGAAGCATAACTCTACCCCTTAACTCTCCCCTTAGCTGCATGCTGCACTTGTGTTTAGCAGGCACTTCCATTTAAATAGAGACATCTAAGTGAGTGTGACTAAGGGCAGCAGCTGCTGATGGATGTGCTTGTGTTCATCAACCTCAAATGCATAAGAGTGACGAGTGTGTAGGAAGCCATTAGTGGAGCGCATTCAACGTCCAAAAGGCCAAAGTCATTGTTTAATCATTAGCCATACAGCATGATGTCAGGATTGCTGATAAAGCCTCATGAAAGACAGGTGAGAGTCCTTGGACAATCAGTATTGCACAGAAAAATGCCATCGTGGGCCTGGGTGTTTTTATGACTCACTGCACTTTGATCAGGCCTGCCAAGCAAGAGTGAGAGGACTCATTCCTGCCTTGATGTGCAATTTTATATATGAGCCAATGCAATATGATACGGTGTGCTTATAGAAGGGACTGAATACAATATTAAATTTCATTCATACACACCGATGCCAAACCCCCTTAAGTTTACCTCAGCCACACACACAAATATAGAGATGCACAGGTTACACACACCCCTAATGGCAGCAGGTTTATTATACCCTCAAGCGGTGCAAGTCACACACACACACACACACACACACACACACACACACACACACACACACACACTCCAGACACCTCTTCCTTCTTCAGTGTGTGATTGCCAGCAATCCTGCCACCCACTGCAGACAACGAGTGCCTCAAGTGATAGAGCGCGTCATGAGACCGCCTTATGATCTCCCTCCTCTAGTGGCCCTAAGGTGATTTTGTGCTGACACACTAGGTGGCTTTAAAATCTGTAATTATGTAGATTTATGTCCGTGTTTTTTCTTTACAGGACTTACAGAGTGAAACACTTAAACATTCAGAGTGTGTGCATTCCCATAAGTCAGATGCATGGAAAATATGGACAAGAAAAACACAAAGTGGGAGATATTTTTTCTCCCACAGTATTCTAGAACACCACACAGGAGCATACTACTTATTTTGATATAGTAGAAAACAAACAAACAAACCAAAAAAACAATGTTAATCGTAAAGTTTTAATTTTTCAGCACCATGGACAGTGAAATGAGAAATAAAATGGTCCTAAGTGGTTTAATTGGCTTAGTTAAACCTGTTAATTTGCACACGTTTGCACAATGATTATGGTAAACACTGATCAGCCATAACATTAACATGGGTAACTCATGGGTACTCAAGGCAAAAAGCCCAAGGCCATACCCTCAGTGGTCTTGTGGAGTCATGGCCCGAGGGGTCACAGCTACCCCAGTGTCACAAGGGAAACCTACACAATATTGGGATGAAAAGAATTTATTGGTAGATCAGTTTACTATACAAAAGTCTAAGAAGAGTTTTAGGTTTAGTTTAAGCATTCAGACTTTTGTTTGTTTGTTTGTTCTGTTTTCTCAGATTCATTCATGAAATCGATTGGGAATCCATCCATGTCCATTATGGTGTTCATGCACTCTCTTAAAAAAAAGCATATAGTAACTTTCCAATCAATCCTACTGTAAATGCTGAATAATTTATAGCTGTTAATACAGAAAATTGTGCTTTAAGTAAAAATACATTAAATGCTAATAATGATTTGCTGTGACTTTAAAACCTCAAAAAAAGTAATGAGTCTTGGTATTAAATAAAAGGATAAAAATAAATGTGTTGTAAAAAGAATGAAGTGTGATCCATCAAATTTGTAAGGCAGCTTGTGCTGGTTGGATAATTGGGAGTGAATTCACAGGAAAAAGCTCTTCACAGCCAACCACACACACACACACACACACACACACACACACTGAGCAGTGGAGTGAAGATACAGCAGAAACTCTTTAAGATGTTTAAAGAAGAAAAATGCACATACAGTTCGTTCAGACTCTCTATGTAGCTGTGTGCCTACTGTATGTATCACTCGGTTCTCTCTGTCCTTCTTACTATCTCATGTCATTGAGTGGGATAGCAGACACAGAGGTAATCCAGCACTAATGATCTCATCCCAAATGCGCTCTGTGACAATGGAAACCGCGTAATGAGACACTGATTATGATGGTGATGATGATGATGATGATGACAATCTAGAATATCTCACTTAGCTGCCATTTGACTCCATGTAAAAGGCTTCTGGTGTCAGTGGAATGAAGTTACAATATGTCAGTGGGGTTTTAATTCACGTAAAAGGCAGCAGATATCTCAGTTTAATGGGTATCACATTTGTTTCGATACATCAGTAGTCATAGGGATTGGAAATGTATAGGGCGAGTTGGTGTTCTGATATAGTTCTGATATAAATATACCTGTTGGCTTGAACAGATCAGAATCACAGTATAAATAAGCTCATAAAAATATTTATAACATAAAATGTTAAAATTGCATAAATGATGCTAATATAGGTTCACAGAATATTAATACAAAATAAAAATCAAATAATGATGCATGAATGATATAAAATAAAGGATAATGATGCAGTTGCATGATATGTTCAGCCACCTGAGCTTCTAATATGACAGATGAAGCTCACACCTGTTCAGTAGTTTCTGTAATCAGTATATAATCTGAAAAACACCACGATGAGGCTCTTATACTGTACATGTATGAATAATAAATAAAAAAAATTAATGAATAAATATTTATTCACTTACTCCTTTATTATGGCAGCAATTTGAGGAAAATTGGGGGGAAAAAAGATTCAAATTAGGCTGACAGAATTTCAATTATTCCCTGGTGGAGATTATGGAAGGTGTTATTAAAAGCAATACTACATCCTTTTCTGAAGTGATCACTACAGGAACTAAAGCCTCAGTGAGAATAACCAGCCATTACTGTAATAAATAAATAGTCACTGCCCATTCAATGCAGAAGACAAATAAATAAATAGATAAACAAATACATCTGAATAGGAAGCAGACGGACATTAAGATGAATCCCTATCTACTTGGTACTAAAGCAAACAACCTGCAGAGTCGGACACTAAATCTCTGTGCAGGAATGAAGATCAGGATGGCGTAGTGACAGCCAGTCTGTGAATCTTTTACAAGCCATGCAATATTAAAAAGCCTTAAATAACAGTGTGGGAGCTCTGTAACTGAGGCTGAGCTAACAAGATACTAGCTAATTAAGAAAACTGAAGAAGGGCAGAAAAAAAAAATAGACCAAATGTACTGTATATGTATGACACGGTCCCAGCTATTGATTATCATGTAGTACCGTTCGAAACATGAAAAAGATAAGCTAATTATATGAATGTCATCTTAAATCCTGTTGTAACCTGGGTGAATCTCCATCACGCAGACAGTGAACACTATCTTTAACCAGGCTGGTGTAACGGAAGTCCTGGCAGTTTGTTAATATCGACTTAAGTGGATACAGTAAGTGAAAGGAAGCTATCTGCTAAGTGGATCAGAGGACAATACGTTCACAGGAACCTGATAAAGCTGTGTTGGTAATGTATATTGCAGCTTTAGGTTAGTGGAAGTTTTACTCACTTATCTTAATAACAATATGAATCACATGTTACTGAATAACTTAAATATATTATATAGTTTATAACTGAGTAATAAATATGTATTTATGATTTAGTGTGCAGTAAATTCTTATCAAACCAAACGCTTGGTTTAAGGTGTTAGAGCATCTTTTTTATCTTGTATTTATCTACATTGTGTTTACCCTAGCTGGTGTATTAGTGTGTAAAGATTGCATGTTCTCCCTTGTGATTGGTGAGTTTTCTCCAGGTACTCTGGTTTCCTCCCAAAAACATGCAGATTTTGATATCTGGCATTCCCAAATGTACTGCATACTGTACGCCATTTGGATACAAGTTTGGATTTATTTTCTACAACCTAGAACAAAGCTGAATGTTTTCAAAACTATGAAATAACACATCTGCCTTTCGGTAATTATGTAACAATAACAACAACAACAACGACAGTCAGTTGTTATTTTAAGGTTGGCTGTTCTGGAATAGTTCTTCCAGTATTGTCAAGTGCATTTGCAAATCTCAAGTTTCATAATGAAACTGGCTCTCATGAAGACCTTCCCTGGAAAGCGAGACCAAAACTTATCTCTGCTGCAGAGGAGAAGTTCATTTAGAGTTTCCAGCCTTAAACTTACCAATTAACAAACAACACCTCAGATTAGAGCCATTATGAAGACTTTACAGCATAAGTAGCAGATATTGTTTAACATTGTTGCATATTTTGTAGTAATGGGAAGTTTGAATCATTTTAGTGACTCGGTTCTTTGAATCTCGTTCATCAAAATGAACAAATCTTTTTTTGAGTCATTTAGTTCATTTTGTTCTTTTGATCAGAAATAAAATTTCTTTTTGCATTTTCAATAAAAAAAAGACTTCCAATACGTCTACATACACAAATTTTGTCTATAGTTCAAGTAATCAAAACATTACAGTGCAGCTTAGGACATATTATAATAAACAGAATGAGTAGCTCACCTCTCATATCTTCCAGTCTGAGTCATTCGTTCTTTTAAATCTATTGCACCGCATAACATCTATGGGAGTCACGTGACAAAAGAACGAAAGACTCGGGAACGAATCACTGTCCGGGACCACTCGTTCTTCAGAGCCATGTTAAAGATTCGTTCAAAAAGAACGACCTATCACTAATATTTTAAATTAGGAATAAATCAAAAAAGGTTGTGGAATTAGAAAGTGTGTCCAAATGTAATTGAAATTGTATAAAACATACATAAAAAAAATAACTGAGATCACATAGTCCAGGCAGGATGCCTCACAAGGCAAAAGTCCTAACTCTTTCAAGAACACCTACATGGAGTAATCTTTTAATTTAAGCATAAAAAATTCAGCCACAACCCAAGAGGCAATGGTGGGAAAATGCCCTGTGTCCTGTGTCTATTAAAGTGGGTGAAATGTAGTCATTATGCAACGGCCATTTCACCATCAAACTAATTTGGAAAAAAGCCAATGATTTAATACAATAGCAAATCATAATTAAACAACTGAATCTTTGGACTGCTGGAATAATATTATTCTAAAAGTCATAATGTTTCACGGAAAAATACAATTTTTAAAAGCATATTACAAATCGACTTTAAACAGTTGTTCTAGACAACTAATGATTAATCTTTCAACCTTCTGACACTATTATAGACTAAAAAGCCTCGTTGTCAAGCTGACAAATGTTTCTCTCCACTTTTAGACTCAAAAAAAATGAACTGGAAATAAGTATAAAAAATAGTTTTGGGCAGGATCTTCACTGATTCAAGTTGCTTTTTTTCTTATGAAAAAGGCAGTCACCAAAAGTTTAAAATTCATTGCTGATGTATGTTATGCCCACTTTTAGACTTTAGACTGGCCCTAAGATGGTTTAAAGTTTTGGTTAAAATGCTAAAACTCGAACCGATTTAAAAACTAACTATTGTCTACTGATGTGACGTCATATAAGAAGATAGCCTTGCCTGGTTTGTTGCTCGGATCTGCTGTTCTCTGGCTGGGTATGGCTCAGCAGTGCCTTGTTTATATGGACACTAATAATCTGCATTTGGAGAAAGAGTGAAATAAAAAGTGTTTAAAGTGTTTGAAATGCAGCCAGGGTTCTGTCAGCTAGGGAATTGACAGAGGTAACATGGGGTAAGAAGTAAGACCTATGTTAACCTGTTGAAGTAAAATATTAGACCTTTAAACAATAAGTTTAGCACATTTAGCACACAGGTTTTGATTTGTTATATAAAATTGTGCATGTACAACCATCTATCAGCCTGCTCACAAGTGTTGGGTCAGAGGTTATAACTTGGGCTACAAATCAGTAAGTCATGAGTTAAAACCCTGGCACCACTGATCTGCCACCAGCAAACATCTGAGCTTCAGGTTTGATCTGGCACTTTGACCCCAGTTTCCCATCAAGCACTGGTATGTAGGAAAAAGTATTTTACTCCTCTTGACTTTATATTTGAGTACATTTTCTACTTCTAAAAAAACAGCCCATCTTCGCTGACAGGGTTCATATAATTCTTATGCAAGAGAAGCAGTTTCATTGCATCAACCCACAAAAGATTCACAGGATCCAGCAGCTTTCACTGCCCCACTAATCATACTTCATCATACTTCATCCTAAGCATCTGGTAGACTGTCGTGCCCTAGTCAGCCTGCCAGAAATGTTCCCTTGATAAAATTAGTGGCCAAGCACCTGCTCAACACTGCTTTTCCATGCTGCTTAGGGCATTTTCTGGTGGAGCAACAAAACATAACTAAACCAAATAAAATGAATGACCTAGCACCCCTCGGCACTGATTTCCCATGCTGTTCAGGTACTTTTTTGGACTGCTGAAATGAAAATGTTTGTACAACAACTTTCATAACAAATTATACAACTGATCACAATGTGAGTGAAAGGTATAATGTAAAAAGTAAAGTAAAACTTTATGGTGCATCTTAGATCAAATCGATCTGACTGTCATCTGGATACTTGCTTCAGAACAAATCTGACCTTTTGTGCAAAACAATTAATATAGTAAATATTACAATTTGCTTACATTTATACAATAAAAATGGTATTTGAATCTTAAACATTCAGTTTCTTTGTTCTAAAAGTTTTATGACCTCCTATTTATTTCCATGTAGTCTCAGATCTTTGGACCCCAAGGTGTCTAAATACAAGCTACAAGCTAGCGAGTTTTTCCTGCTTTTCCTAAAGCAAAAGTAAAAGAAACCTAGTGTATGCCTGGGTGTTCTTCTAGCACATAAGTGGATGCGGGAAGATCGAGCATTGCATATTGTCTTCGACATCCAATTAGTCCTCATGCAAATGGAGACATGGAGCAAAGCGACGTGTTGGCTATAATACTTAATGAGGGCAGGCTACAAGGTTACTTTTGTTCCAGCCTTTAAATGAGTGGGGCAAGGATTATATATATATATATATATATATATATATATATATATATATATATATATATATACAGATGTATACTATCCTCACAGTTAATAACAGAGAAACCAGCATGTACTAGACTAATAACTCTGCATTATACTGTACATGTGTGTACATTAATATATTTTCAAATGTATAAATAACACTCAAGGAAAAATGCCTACTTGTAAGAAAATTTATTGTATGAATCGGATCCGAATTTAGACCACAGGACTCAAATTGCTCATTTTATAAACACACAGTGATATTACAGAACGTACTGCTCACACTGTGTAAATCATTTAAACAAGAATAAATTGCAGCACAGGATTAGCAGGCACTACCTACTGTAAATGCTCTTATCAATTGCCATGTTGCATTATTGACTTAACCTGAGAGATTTTCTTGTAGAGAAGCAGGCACGAAGACAGAGACAGATAAATTCTTGGTCCTCCACAGTAGCACTGTTGAATGGGATATCCTCCGAGGCTGCAGGGAAAATATATGTCCCAGTCATATTCAGCACATTTTATACATTGTATGGCCATTAGCAGGAAACCAAAGAAGTGGTACACTAGGCACTGCCCTCTCCTGTCCCATGTTGCCGCTTCACAATCGGAAATCTGGCATTAAGAATGAATGGATTGTGTCCAGATAGTATTAATTAAACAAGACGGCTATTGAGCTCCGGTGGCAGCCATATTAAAGACTGGCTCTGTAATTAATCACATAAGCCCAGTGTGACTCGCCTGATCCTGCCACCACTCCACACATGCTAGCAGCCCACCACGCCTCAACAACAAACCCAGCAAGCACGAGAAGTGCTAACTGAAAAACTGCCCAGCCAGACGGTGTTAAAAAAAGAAACATAAGGGCGCTGAAGCTAAAAAGGAAAAGTCTGACTCAAGTTTGGGAAGAGTTACAGAAGCACACAACACGGGGTTACCATGCAATGGTTGATAAAAACTAGCTAGGATTCTTTGGGCTAAATCTGTTCGTATCAACATTTCCCATGTTAACAAACAGGGCAGAAGTTACTGGTATATGCAGAAAAGGCCAAACCGATCAGAAGACTACAACGGTATTTAACCATAATTTATAATCTTAGATGGTTTTAAATGACTGTTTTCTATAAGACAAGTACAACCAAAGCAGATCAAAAAATTAAAAAGCAGAAATTTGCCAAGTACCAACATACATGACAATATATAAACAAATAAATGCTTCTACTACAGATACTTCCCATTTATGCCTACAAAATGTCTACACAATACTTTACAAAAACCCAAACATGGCAAATTGGAACTTGTGATGAATTTTCAAGGCATAATTTAGACTGCAAGGAAGTAATTTGGACTTCTAAAGAAGACTGCATGCATTGTACTGTGATGAGCCGCAGTAAAACATTTGAATGGTTGTACGCTCGTGAATAAAGTGGCTCAGAGCTCATTGCAGGCGTTCACTTGGAACCCTTGGTTTTTGGAACGCCTGATCTTTGATGGATGGATTACTTGTTACCAACTTGGGGAAGAAATAATAGTTATCGCAACATCCCCTGTAGTGGCATGACATTTTCACATGTTTGGGCGACTATTAAAGAAGTGCCTGGGAGGCCAGTGTGTCAGAGCTTTTGGAGCATTTTCATGGCTCCAGCTGGGATGAGTGCATTAGTGTAGCAGGAGATTATATAGGAAAAAGAAGGTAGTTTTTACTGTCAGAACTCTGTTCTGTTATTCTGCACAATTAAAGGTCTGGGGTATCGCTTGAATGCCCCTTGTAGATTATAAACAATATGAATTAAAATTATATAAATACATATATTTTGTAATAATAAAATTATATATCTCTGTAGCAATTATGCTACTATAGTCTAAAAAATGGCTACTGTTGGCTTTTTTTTTCCTTCACTGCGCAGCCAAAGTGACATCACTTTATTATTTTAAGTCATTTATCAGCACCATCTGTGTGTTATCAAGCTCATTTACAAAAAGGCTAATTAACATACCACTTTACTAAATAATTTATAAGCTTTACATGAGGCATAAATGAATCCCTTGTGCAGGGCCAACCCATCTGATTCAAATAACTGCACGTCATTTAGCTAGTCTATAGGCATAACACGCTGTCAGCACAGTGTAAAATTACAGTGACAGTATTTAAAATGTTTAGTATGTTTAGTTAATGTGTATTTACAGTACTGTACTTTTTACTACAACAAAGGCACAAACATTAATTGCTCTTTTAATTCAATGCATCTAAACCTATTTCACTATGCGAATAACCAGCACACAAAGTTAATAACACTGATTGTTTAATATCTTCTTAGTATTAAAATGGAAAATCAAAGGTATAAATCAAGGTGGATATAATAACAAAAACACTCAACCTTGAAGTGTTTTTAAACACAGTACTGTAGTAAGTGCATGAGTAATAAAATTATTCAGGCTCATGTATGTCTAAGGTTTTTACCATAAATTCTGGCACTGTTTGATTTTATAGAGGTGAAAAAGCTATGGCTTCACTAATGAGTGAGTAATACTACATTCCCCTTCTGTTTGCACAACAGCCATTATCATCAATACAACTCTAAACGAAGGTAGTTGCAGGGAGGTGGCTGTCTCGTTTGCACAGTCGATAAATGAATCATTACTGGAAAATCCATTCGAAATCTAATTGAAAACATCCAGAGCTTTGCATTTGCGAGAGCAGAAGGTTGTGTGAGAGCGAGAGAGAAACAAGAAATGGGGCTGGGGAAAGGGGGGGGGGGCGTAGTCAGTGTAAAAGTAAGCGTAGACAGACAGCATGAGGAAGGAGAGAACTGTGTGTATAGGGTGAGTTAGACATAAATAACCATCAATTAAATAATTAAATAGTCTTAATGGCTGTGATCACTGCACCTCCTAATTATAACCAGCTATTAACAGTTGGCCTTCACTGGTCTACAGATAAGAATGGGATTAATGAGGGGGGTTGCCCTGCATCTTCAGTGTTCACCCTCAAAGACAAGCAGGGGAAAACAACCCAGTAATGGGGTTAAATTTCCAATATGGGTCTGTGACCGTGGAGTTTGTACGGTTTCCTCCGACAGTGTAAAGGCATGCAGAGTAAACTAACTGGCATTTCTAAATTGTCCATAGTGTATACTTTTGTGCCATGCAACGGATTGGCAGGAGAAGTGGTATAGAGAATGAGAGAGAGAAAGAGAGACTGTACAGTATATGTAGTATCTGCCAAATCATTAAATAGAGATTTAATCTCACATTCTTATAGTGCTTTTTGTGTTTTTATTGGCCTGAGCACTAGAAAAATTAATTAGCACTATAAATAACTCTTTATTTATGCACTTTAGTAAAACATGTATTTCCTGGGAAATGTACTGTATATAGATTGAAACACATTAAGGTTCACTGAATTTTGCTTGATTTAGAACAAAAAAAAAGTCATAAAAATGATGTGAGCCTACTGCAAGTTTACACATTTGATATATATTTTCACATTCTGTTCTGACAGCCTCCAAGTAGTCCCAAACTGAAAAGTGTTTCTCCTTTGCATGCACTTCAACCACAATAGAAGGTTTAGTATCTAAAGTCATTATTATTCGGTTTGGAGTGTTGAAGACATTTAGGCATTAACAAACTGAAATGGTTACCGTAGGCTTACATCCATTTCCTTATGTCAGGTTGTTATCCTACAACTAGATTGAAGCCGAACATTCACCTTGTGAGGAAATCCCACGTAGCTGGAAAGTGCTTAAGAGCTTTCAACAGACTATATTTTTTATTACCACCTTTATAAAACAAGTTACTTAATCTAATGCAATTTTTGCAGAAAAAAAATGCAGAAGTAAGCACAAAAGAAAAAAGAAATAAAATCAAAATCTAACCAAATGTTCCTTGGGCAGAAAAACTATTTTGAACAAAACATTTTTGCGGTGTTTTCCAAATTCTATCCCCAGGAGCACGTGATGGATTTTCCCAGACTGTCAACCTAATGTTTTCGTGTGAATATGCAAATGTAAGACCATGTTAGTAAATTGTTCAAATTGAAGTGGAAGGTAAACATTAATTAAGAAATTGAGGCTCCCAATTTGTGCAATGTAAACGTATTCCTTCATCATCCAGAGATTGTGAGTTCAATTCCCAGGTGATGCTTCAGCCATCTGTTAGAAAGCAGATTGGCCATGCTTTCTCAGGGGAGGAGGGACGGCACTAGCTGATGCCAGCCAATTGTGGGCATCTGAGGGCTCATGCAAACGGAAGGGCCAGATAATGCATTCCTTCAAGTGTGTTACGCAACTCCCCAATGTTCCGAGGTTCTGAGCACCTGATAACTATAAACTTAATCAATGTCTTAAAATAGGAAAAAGTTTGGCAAAAGAATAAAACCGAGTCGTCCTCATATATGAATCTGCACGGTGGTAATGGAGTTGCAGGCGAGGAATAAGTGCAGAGGTTAAGACTTTAAGATGTTAAATGAAAGATAAACAAACTAACTAACACAAAACCAGAAGCTTTGCAACAAGAACAAGAACAAAATATGAAGCATGGCAAAAGGCAAAAAGGCAAAACGCAGAAACACAGTATAAACAACTTTACAGAACAGATGCAAGACAACCTAAACTGAAAATCCAGGTTTTTTATAGCCAAACTAATCAACCAGTCACCTCGGTTCAGGACGACCCCAGGAACGTCTTTGAAGCCAGGCAGAGGAGCTTGCACGATGTCCTTGAAGCCGGGTGACGGAGCGAGCTGTGGTTCGGGCAGTTCAGGATTCTCTGGGCAGACTAAGCCCTCAGCAAGGTTCTCTAAAAGGTTTGGGCCTCCTCTGAGGATAACTGGTGGGTCTGGGCTCCCACTAAGGCTAACTGGTGGGTGCGGGCTCCCACTAAGGCTAACTGGCGGGTCTGGGCTCCCACTGAGGCTAACTGGCGGGTCTGGGCTCCCACTGAGGCCAACTGATGGGTCTGGGCCTCCACTGAGGCTAAATGGTGGGTCTGGGCCTACACTCAGGCTAACAGAAGGATTAGGGCCTACATTCAGGCTAACAGAAGGATTAGGGCCTACATTTAGGCTTACAAAAGGGTCAGGGCCTACATTTGGGCAAACAAGAGAGTCAGAGCTTAACTGAGTTAAAAAGAGGCTCGTGGTGGTCCTTCCCTCTTCCTTCTTCCTCAGCTGGGTGAGCTGCTCCTTGAGTGCTGCCATCTCCTCCAACTGCTCCTGCAGACATTCCCAGGCCCACGCAGCGCGGCATATGGCTATATGGTCGCTGATATTCCTCGCTTTCCACCCTCCAATGACACACGGACTGGGGTTCCTCCTCACCGCCACGCATAGACCTCCTGGTCCGTACCTCTTGGTTGGTGCAGGAAGCCACGTCACCCTGAGCTCCGTCGTGCTGTCTCCTCGAGGGCATGCGTCATATCGCAAGTCGGGAGCCTTTCCAGCTCAGCTACACCATTCTCTCGCCTCCATTTAGTCTCTCTCCAGGGCTCTACTAGCTCCCGCGCACTCCTTGATGTCACGCCGGATGGCGAGCGGACTGCTCAAAAAGTCCGCTCGCCATGGCGTAACTGTCACAGCCCCCCTCCCCCAAAAGAATACCCAGAGGAGGCCCCTCCGCTATGCCACTGTAACGGTCTTGCATGCTGTCACGAATGTAGTGGGTTAAGACGTTGATGTTTAATGAAAGATAAACAAACATAAACAAACACAAAACCAGAAGCTTTGGAACAAGAACAAAACATGAAACAAGTTCAAAAAGTCAAAACAAAAAACAAGGGTCTATGGGCGCATTATCTTTGTAATATAACCACTTAGCATAGCTAGGCATAGCTACCTCAAGGCACCCCAAAAGTTAGTTGTCACACAAACCGTACCATTACAATAAATCTTTATTTTTATGCCTTTGTTTTCCTCTGCGAAGCATAATATCGTACTGATAAGGAGATAAAGGAGGCAGCACACATTTTATGAGGCTGTAAAATTCTTTTTATTGTCCACTGTGATGCAAGTGTCAGGTGGTAAATCGGACTGGAAAAGTACGACAACTGAAGCATCTGTCAGGGTTGTATATCTGCATTTCTGTTACAGAGCTACAAGACTTGTCCTCTTATCTATAAAAACGACTGTACACTGTCTGAGTCACTCCAATGTGACAGAGAGTGAGCACATGGCAGGTTAGTAAGTGCCATAGTGTGGGTAGTGATGCTGAGCACAGGTCAAACTCCAGAGAGAAATTTATCCCTGTGAGGTTTTACCTGACAGCTCAAATCAAAGCTTATCCATGTCAGTCTCCGCAACACACACTCACACTCACACTTCCATCATATAATTGTCACAGACAATTTTAAATAGATGTACAAACTCACAAACTTCAAATTAGTAGTCAAGCATTATCAATATGTTATTGTTCATTATACAGTACAATAGTTAGTTTGGACCGAGCAGTTTGAGAGCAATCCGAGAGGCATTCCACAAGTGGTGATATACTGTAGAACATAACAGAACTGGGACACTTAACTATATGTATCACTCTGCATCACCGGTGTTCTAACAACCATTAATTACACTAACCCTCGGGTGCCAGCAAGGGTAAATGTAGGTCGGTACTGTCCGTAGTCCTGGAAAGTGGGAGAGCAGCTGTCTGAAAAAAAACCACATTCCAGACCAATCCAGGAAGCACTTTCAGCAAGAAAACTAATCTGATACTGTATCTTATGCCCTCTTAAACAACTCTTTGTGTCCTTAATAACTGCTTCTAAGTCCTTCCATATTGCCTCTGACCTGTCTGCGTTTTTTTATTCACAGCTAACGCTAGCTAGATAGCTAACTAGCTTCTAACGCAAGGCTGAATCCCAAATCACTCTCGAACCCCTGATTAAGGGCACTATTTGGTGCACTAAAGAAGCAATTGTGGATGGATGGATGGATGTATGGATGGATGGATATATAGATAGATAAATAGGTAGACTTTATTGATTCTGTGAGGGAAATTTTTGTGTTACATCAGCAGAAGGTTACACAAACAGTAGTACGGTTTAGGGTGAAAGATGTAATTGTAACATATAAATGAATACAGTATTGCAGATGCTACAGTATATAGAAAAAACAGAGTGCATACTGGCAATTCAAAAACCTACATAGGGTACTAGCTTTTCATCTTATGTTAATTGAGATTCAAATGCCAAACCCCAGAAGTTAACTGATATACGAAAGTGTAATAAGCGGCCATGGTTTATTCTTCTTGCCTTTACATAGTACTCATAAGAATTTCACTTCTGTTAATTATATTACCTGCGGAGCAAAATACCTGGTAAATAAAAAAAAAATTAAAAACAAATAAAAAATCAGAACCTTTTGATAATAAATGGCTTATGGATAATAAATTATATCCAGCACATTGGCACTCCATCTCATGTGATATTGCTTAATTATCCAGTCTACATACTGTACATGTCCAAGCTATGTTCGGTAATATTCAAGAGCATTTTGAGCAGATATGAATACTATACTGCAACTGTCTTTCTTTTGGATTTTTCCTGTGCTGTGTGCCACAGCGCAATCTTTTTGAACAAAAACAATAAAAACATATAAAACGCAGTAGCCAAGAAATGAACAGTTTAAGTGATTTGTTGTCCAAAGTGATTTCATAGCCTGTGACAAGCTTCAAATCTCAATTATATCAGTGCAGTATTTCTGTCTCTGTATGTCAGGGATATTTTTTAAAAACATCCTTTCACAGGAAAAAACATTAAGCAGCTAGAGAAGTAAATATGGATCCTAAAGTCTGAAATGATGCTAAATCTTTCTTAGTTATCATACACACAATGCAGAATCTGCCATTATGGCCAGTGTTTGCATTAATACTACAAGAAAAAAAGGCAAGAAAAAAAGAAACAATTCTCCTGGCAGTTGTCCTGCTGGCAGTAGAGACTGAAATAAGAGGGTGATGAAGAGGGTAAACAGAATCTGAGTCATGGAGAGGTGTGATGGAAAATGTACTGTAGCACATGGAGCAAAAGAAAACGAAGGAGGAAAACCGAGATTGTAAGGTCCAATGGTGAAGGACAGCTGAATGGAAAAGGTAAAGATGGGGTCAGGTGAGGGTCATGTAGGAGAGCGAAATGAGAACACGACTGAGGGGCCACATTACAGAGAAAAGTGGCTCTCATTTACATGCGACTGCTAGTCAGGCATCTAATGAAATGTCAATGATGGAGAATTTAGTACGAAGTGACATGGCTGAAATTCAATCACAGCTTGATGGGTAAGCGGCTATTTCTTGCCCACCTCTAATGTGATTTGAGGCCTAATTGAGTGGCATCATTAAAGTCGAGGATCAGATGAGGGTGTGAGGAGAGAGATGTTTTTGAACATGTGATTAGGAGCAAGTGGGAATTTAATGGAGTCTCAGAAGCCAGTAAGAGTGTAGTAGCCTGCAGACAGGAAGGCCTAATTACCAGTGACTGTGGGTACGAATGAGCAAACATGGAGAACGAACAAAGAACTGTTTCACAGTCCTGAGAGAGAAATAGGGCAAGAGTGCACAGGAAAAAGAGTAAAATTGTCAGCTAATTAACTGACATTACTATTCTGCCTACCTACCTTTTCACTGGTGATGGCACAGAGAGCTTTTACACTGACTCTCGTGACATTTCCATAAGTGTGATGGAACTTACGATAAACTGTTCTTAACCAAAGAGAGACAGAAAAGGTGTGGGAGAAAGAGAGACACTATAGAGGTCCTGCACAAGCCAGAAATCTCTATGTATTTAATCTTCTATAAGAAATTAAAATAGCTGATACTGCAGTGAGTGGAAAACAATAATTGAACACAGTTCATTTATACACTATACTGTAAGTAATAAAAAGAAGGCATTGTGAAGCTTTCTGGTTGGGATATGCATTATATGCTCGACAGGGTGTGTGACACGATGTGCTATTCGTGAAACGTTTTGCAACTAGGAGTGTTGTATCGAATACGATGCAAGACCACATCTATCATCCTCAATTGCACATCATCTGACAACGATACCCATGTCACATGACTGCTTTGTCATGTTTATGTTAATTACAGTAGCACCAAAGCTAAATTCATTTTTAGACATTTGTATGGGTATCATGTAAAAAAACAAAAATTATTAAAAACATTTCTTGCATCTTTCCTTTTTTAGTTCTGTATTTGCCAGGGCTTAAACAAGCCAATTAGATTTTCCTCCTCATAGGAAGAGACAATACAGTATATACATATATTGTATTGCAAAAGGACATTTGGAGGAGAAGTGAAATAAAGGGAATTTGAGACATGATCATAATCTGGGATCTTTACCTGAAGTTATATCTAATACTTACTGTTCATCATCTGCTGCTTAAACACACCTTTTATATGTTTATAATTTTTTTTTTCATCAGAATTTTGTTTGTTTATTTTCTCTTTGAATAACCATATTCCTGCATCTGTATCCACGATAAACCCTTAGATGCAGCAGGATTTTGGGATGCCCAATATGCTTTCCATTCAGAAAAACCACCTTATACAGGGCTGATTATCTCCAGAGTTAAAATTCAATTATTTGTCACATTTACTTTACACCACAGAGAAATACATTTACATTTAGGCATTTGGCAGACGCTCTTATGCTGAGGCTTGAACTCGCGACCTTTTGGTCAGTAACCCAAAGCCTTAAATTTTTTTAGCCACCATACCTCCTCTGAAAATATTTTAAAGAGGAGGCTTCTGACCAGGCTTTAACCAGCTACCATTCTCCTGCCCCACTGAGGACACCATTATACAGTAGCTCACCATGGGTGTCAAATTGTCACCCTACTCTACCACTGAAATAACTACACCACCTGGCTCCAATTTGAACATCAGTCTGCCTTCCTACTCCACTGAGGACATCACTTTGGCTCCCTAGTCAGCTGAGGACGTCACTCCGCGTTCTTGCTCTGCTGAGGCAATCGCTTCTACCCCTGCTTCGCAGTATATGTTTCTCCTTCTCATTGCCCCTGACCCAGACTTGCAAAGGACCTCCACCCAAAGCATAGTGCACATCCAATTGGATGACAACCTGAAGATTTAAGGTGATAGTGCTACCCAATGCTCTACTATCTTGCCTTCAAAACTATATAAAGGGTCTTTCACTTGATATTGGAGAAGTGTAGGAATAAAATGTTTGATATTAAGGACTAGTCCTGCAAAAGAGTTATAGGTGCTGGGGAAAGTTTTATTTTTATTTGTTGATATGTATGCTGAATTTGAACTGTGTCCTAATCCCAAATCCAAAAATTAAGTCCTAATCCAAAAATTAATCCACCACATCTGACCATTTACCATCTCGCCCTTATTGAAAGTAAACAAACGCAACAGTCACTATACTTTGCTTGAATAATGACAGTGGAAGCAAAGAAGCCGATATTCTGCACCAGCAGACTCGGTCCTCCCATTCTGCAGGACTGTGGCTGCTACAGTGTGCAGCATCACCCCTAGGGAATAGTCCACAGGCAAGAAAGCCTAGCACAAATCCTGTTAAAAGGGTACACATTATATGCAATTCATCACAATAACCGTGATGAAAGAACTTTGGATTGCAACTTGACAGATACAAATACAACACAGTGTGGCTACCTACTACCCAGTCCAGCTGCCAGACCATTTCAGCGAGGCCTGTCATCAAATCAGTGACAAGTACTGCACACGAAGTGCTGGCTTACTGGAGCTCATAAAGAGGAGGAAAGGTTTGATTACCAGTTGCTGCCACATATGATCCAGAATTTGTAAAAGATGACAGTCACAGTGACAGTTACAGAACTGCACCCTTAGCCTCACTACTCATTCAGATCATATCATCAGCTTCCATCATTTTTAGTGACATCTATAGAGGTCTGCCTATAAAACACATTTTGGAGTATTTCCTTGTGAGAACTGTGGACATAAAAAGTTATCAGATAATAGACCTTCTTTTTCTGTTTGGTGAAATTAAGTTGATAATGTACTGTAGTATCCTACAGTATACTGTATATCAACACAGAAAGGGCATGTAAGCCAAAAATACTGTACTTATTTATAATGTAGAAATGGACAGCAAACAACGTGTTTTCCCTTATTAACATGTCTACTCAACAGCGACGTTAACTCACTTAAGTCCTAGAAAGCTAAAGCAAATGTTAAACATGAAGTACCTCAGTGGCTTTTTCTGATTTCTCTAAACTAATTATACCCTTCAGCCACCCAGGCAAATTAGATTAGGGCCGGGGTTTAAAAATGAATGGGGAAATCCAGCCAGGTGAAACGGTGAGACAGGGAGCAGTGAGGAAAAGCAATTAGGAGAAACCATAGCCATGCAGTGGTGTGTCCTGAGAAGAGAGCAAGGTCTGGTAGTGGGTTTCAGTCTTAGAGCTGGAGTTACACCCTAACCATGGTCTAGGGTGGCCTCACTGGGTGAGTCTCATCTACTTTGTGCGCTCCTATCTCTTCTTCTAGCTAAACATTCAGCCAAAGGTAAGATAGAGTTCCTATGGTCTGAACGTCATTAATGAGGCCATTTTGAGCCCTTTATTTCCTCGGATCACTATTTTCCCCTACTGTCCGCCTCCTTCACAGAGGTACCAAGGTGCAGGTGAAGGCCATGAGATATTCTGCGTGGGACAGATGAACCAGTCAGTTGACACTGGACAATATATTTGGGGACCAATTTCTCAGAGAAATCTTAGCACATATCAGAGCAAACTAATGCATAGTTCCAAAGACTGAAATAAAGCATAAAGTCCAAGACAGACTCAAGTTTATTTCTGTCTCCATGCTTAAACCTCCCTCACTCTCTCTCTCACTCATTCTCTGCATACCTGGTACACTCTGGATGGGGTGCCAATCCATCGCAGGGCACACAAGCACACACACTCACTCACATACTTTGGCGAATTTTGAAATGCCAATTAGCCTACACTCCATGGCCTGTCGGAGGAAACCAGAGTACCCAGATGAAACCCACCAAGCATGGGGAGAACAATCAAACTCCATGCAAACAGACAAGAGGTGAGTAGTATAAGGGACGTTCAATTATGAAGCGTTTAATAAATAAGTGCAGTATCTTTCACTTAAGAAGAATAGCGTAAGGAAAAGATAACTCTAACACTCTGTAAAAACACATTTATGTGGCTGAGCTTACAGAAAAATATTACTCACTTAATGTGTAAAACACAGTTCATCAATATTTTAGAACAACTAGGTAGAGCTTTCTGGGAAGATATGAACATACAAGCACAACCCTCCCACAAACCAAAACACTTCCTCATAGTATTGTACTGATCATGTGGTGCACAGATGCCATACCCAAGTCCTGCTCAGAGAGCAATTAGCTACGCGATAGCACTCACTGGTTTGTCCCACCTCACACACATCCTGGATAAACACACCCTGTATAATCACTTAAGTGCTAATGCAGTGGTAAGGATTATGGAAAGTCCATATCTGGAGCCACAAGAGCCAAACAAGAAATGTATCTTATACCACATGCTTCCTTATGCAGAACAAAGAATTGTTATGATAATATACTGTATGTGGTATTGAGGGTATTCACAGGAAATTACCAAATAATCCAATGCTTACTGGGAAGTTGAGCTGCAAAAGCACATATCATAAAACTCCATTTAGAAATGGTTCACCAACAACACCAAATTATCTATGATGTCCCTGTATATTTAGGACACAATGAAGTTAGTGTTCTGGTGTAAGTTAAAATAACTTAGCTATATATTGTACAGCCAAAAGGTTTTTTCACTCTAATGTGTTGTTTATAATATTCTAATTATTTACTTAATTGAACTTAGCTTTCTTGATTTTCCATTTTCCAAAATGCTTGCATTAACGTACAAATTTGTCATTCACTATATCCACTACATGGACAAAAGTGTTCGCCCAAACCTGCATTGAAATTTTATTTAATATGGAGTTGGTCTCCTATAACAGCTTTCACTCTCTTAGGATGGCTGATTAGATTTTGGAATGTTTATTGTGGGAAATTCTGTTTATTGTGGAAAATTATGTCCATTCATTCTGTAGAGCATTTATAAGGTTAGGCATGATGTTAAACGAGAAAACCTGGCTTGCAATCTCCGCTCCCGTTCGATGGGGTTAAGGTCAAGGCTATGTGTTAGGGCCAGTCAAGTTCCTCCACACTGAACTCATCGAACCATGTGTTTATACAGTAGTCCTTGCTTTGTGCAATGGGGCACAGTCATGTTGAAAGAGAAAAGGGTCTTCCCCAAACTGTTGGAAGCATAGCATTGTCCAAGATGTCTTAGTATGATGAAGCATTACGACTGCCCTTCACTGGGGATAGGGGGCCTGATTGAAGCACCTGAATTCAGTAAATAAGAGGTTTGGCCAAATACTTTTGCGCATGTAGTGTAGATTAGGTCTTACGCTGGGGAATCACTACTGTATCTTGAAATACTGTTAGGTTACTGTTTGCTAAAAACTGCATTAGTATGCCGTGCTGCTTCGCTTCTAAATTTTAAGCTAATGGTTGGCCTCAGGTCTTCTGTGAGTTCCCATACCTGCCTAAGTAGTTTATCTAGTTTTTTCAGCTACAGGATCTAAGTATCTAAGTATTTAAAAAAATCCAGAATTTTATTATTATTATATATATATATATATATATATATATATATTGCCAGCAAGACAGTTATTTACAGCAGCATACTGTATAATGATTTTTTTTCTCCAAGAGTGCAATTATTATTTAAAAGTAAAAACAAGCTGTTGTTTTCTTCGGTGTATCCAACTAACTTTAGGCTTTTAGTATGATAAATAATGGTTAAGTCAAAAATGTGTATCCAAAATAAATTTGCTATTTATATCTAATGCAAGCAATCTCACATTGACAGAATATTATTACATAATCCTATTAGTTGCTTTGCATAAGATGCTAAAATATTGACATTTTTAACATTTCCAAATGGATTTTCTTTTCTTTTTGCACATTGCATTCTCTGTATAAGACAAATCAACTGGAAATATAATTGATTGATTATAAAAGAGAAGAGAAGAAGTGAAGAGAAGCATCTGTGACCTGCCACTTAGAAGAGCTACTGATCACACTCCAACGAGCTCCATATATTAACGAGGTGAAAGGGCTGTTGAAATATTAACGAAGTGGAATGGATGCGGGTTTGGACCTTGTTTGATCGGTAGGCCATACAGGCCAAAGACCTCTAGATAACTTTAGAGAAACCCTTGACGGAACAAAACATGAATAATTTAACCCGCTGTGACCTAGGAAAATCATATCTAAATAATTACCTGTTATACTTAAAGCTTTTCTCTTAAAGCTCTTTAAGAACCTGGTATGTGTTTTAATGATTTACTTGTTTTTAAATAGCACTGTAGGGAAAATATCTTTTTAATTAATAAAATCTTTCCCAAAATAACATATTAGGCGTCTGGCAACATAATTAGGAACATAACTACTATATGTTTGCATTTGTACAATTATACCGTACAATTAGCTAATTATACGGCAGCCCCACAAATCATAAAACACAAATTCTCCTGATAAATTCACAGTCATTAACTGCTTGGTTTTGTTGATCCTGTGCCAAATGTAACCTCAGATTCCTGTTCTTGGCGGACAAGTATAGAATCTGATGTTGTTTTATGCTGTTTTTCAGCTGCATCCACCACAAGTTTCAGTATGTTGTGCATTCTGGCATGCTTTTCTGCTCACAATGGCTGTGAACAGGGGTTATTTTACCTTTCATAGACTTACTGTGAGCTTAAACCAGCCTGTGTTCTTCTGAATTCTCTCATCAGCAAGACATTTCTGTTATTGTTGTTGCTTTCTGTTCAAGGTTCAAGGTTTTTATATGTCAATGACACCATATGTGCAGACATACAGTACAGAGAAATCGAAAAACCGTTTCTCTTCTCTCTCATCAGGGGTTTACATTGTCAATGCAATATAGAAAGTGTGTATGAAAATATCAGCAGTCAGTTAAATAAGAAAACAGATTTTGTATGATTTTTGTATGCACAGCAATGTACTTGTAATAAATAGATATAAATCAACCAAGTGAATATATCTTGTAAACATCTGAATAAACATACATCTGAGTAAATGTAAAAAGTGCATTTTGTTAATGTATGATTATATGCCCAAATATACATAAATGTTCTGAAGATAAAAGCATTTGTAAGGTACAAAACCAGATATCATGAGTTTGACATTACTGCAAAAGGACTTCTAAAATCAAACTAGCCAATCTGCAACAAACAACCATGCCACGGTCAACATCACTAAGATCTTAAATATGAACATTAACTGGATCTCTTGACCTGTAAGGCTGATTTAATGCATTGCACTGTTGCCACATTGGCTGATTATTAAATGCCACATTGGCTGATTATTAAATGCATATACTTCTGATACTGGTGAGTGTATACTGTATATTGAGCTTATTTAAAACAGGGGGAAAAATCTACTCAATAAGCACATCTAATCATATTATATTAACTGACAGATTTATATTTACATTTTTTTATAAGGACCATTAAATTATGCTATATACTACAATTTCATGAAAGGGATTGTTAATTATGCTTAAGAATTCTTCACTGAAACGAAAATCCCTTGAAATATGTTCAATGTGCATTTTGAAATGTTTACCATGTACATTAAATTATTTCATTCAGTTTATTGGACCCATCGTTTATCACACAGTTCTTATTTCAATACATGGTTGAAGTCTTTTTTTTTTTTTTAAGTCGCATTAAAATAGAAATTAGTCACATGCAAATCTTCTACTGTTGCTATCTTTTGATGAACCACATTTATAAATCATATTAAATAATTGTGAGTGTGTCTTATCATTATTATATCACATTTAATTCACTCACTTATCTTATGTAGGGTCATGGGAAGCATGGAGCTTATCTCAGGGAATTTGGGCCACAAGGTCAGGGTGCACCCTGGTTAGGGTGACAATCCATCGCAGGACACACAAGCAGACACTCACTCAAACACCAGGGACAATTTAGAAACTTCAGTTAGCATAATCTGCATGTTTTTTGGACTGTAGGAGAAAACCCACCAAACACGGAGAATGCAAATTCCAAACACATACAGTAGACTCAGGACGAGAATGAAACCATTGAACCTGGAGGTGCAAGGCCAATCCCTATGTCACCATGCTGCCTACTTATAATTCTTTAATGTTTAACTTTTTTTTTATTAATATAGTTGATTTCTGATTATTCACAGATCATTAAATTCCCAGTGATCCAGACCCCATCTGCCCTCTGCACCTGCTGACTCATCCCTGTGCTGAACTCGACTTCAGGTTAATTTAAATAACTTCTGGTATATTGAACTTTCAGCTGCATAACACACGATGTTATATAGTTTCTATCCCTTATCACCCAAATGAGGATGGGTTCCCTGTTGAGTCTGGTTCCTCTCAAGGTTTCTTCCTATTGCCATCTCAGGGAGTGTTTCCTTGCCACTGTCGCCGTCATGATTGGCTTGCCCATTAGGGACACATGATCACCCATACACACCTCCATAAATTTTCTTTTCAATTTTTTTTTTTTCATTTTTGTGAAGCTGGTTTAAGACAATGACCATTGTAAAAGCTATATAAATAAAATAAAATTGAATTGAATTAATAGTTATAATGAATAGTAACACGTGCTACAATGTAATATAATATGATATTATATTTCATTATCATAAAATTATTTACAGTGCATTATTAAAGCTTTGTGAAGTAATATTTTAGTTTTGTTTTTTTTTACAAGAAATTATTACTAACTTGCATTAATTTATAAGGACATTATCGGCATATGATAAGAAAAGGATATATAGGAGATTATAATGATTAATAAATATGAGCTTTTTAAAAGGTTGTACCTTATTTTGTTCTGCACCTCTTTAACATATGTGAATGTTTTGGTCATTAACTCTGTGTAAAACTTTCCTGTTTCATGTGTCGATTATCATGATGCACAAGGATAACCTGTAACTTGTTTCCAATAAACAAAGGAACAAAGTCCGTATTATGTATTCCTAATGACACTAAGCTTTGGTCTAAACTCAATGGCCTGTCTTGCTGAGTGAAGCGGAAATAAATAATGACGTCTTTCTCCTGGCTGCCATTACTTAGCCCTTAATACTGAAGTTTACTTAGCAACTGGTCCTGGAGAAAGACAAAACAGAACACAGACAGTGTCCAACTCTCCCCCGCTCTCCTTCACCATTCTCCCACACCTCTGTTTCTATTTTAAGCCTTAAGTGTAAAGGACACTAATAGACATATGGTGCAATATCTGCAGTTGGAATGATCCTATT